>NC_067484.1:28576721-28739221 GCF_947179515.1 Apodemus sylvaticus
GACCCCTAACAGAGAGTCACAGGGTCTCTCTGACCTGGCCCTGTGTGAGCCTAAACAATACATTGTGAATTGCAGATCAGGACACAATTACTGGAAACATGAGCAACACCAAGGGGGATTTTGTGAATGCAGTCCTCCCTATTAAGGTCTCAGTGAACGCTTCACTTCCACAGAATTCATTGTTTATTCTAAAAGAAAAACGAGGCACCGGACTCTCAGAAAGCACTTGGGATCCAGAGTGTGTGGGTTTTGTCTGGGTTATTCATTTCTTTATTTAATCCAAGAGATCATATATGATGAGTCAAAGCATTGAAAGTGGGGTTTGAAAATGACTTGGAAAGTGTTGGTTTGGGACCCATGTAATAATTGGAGATTATTACCTACTTTATATTGTCATTTTGTTGTTTATTTGTGAAGACTATTATTTGCACATACACCATACGTACATATATATGCATCACCATCTCAACTGCTAGGATTAAAGTCACACGAATTTTAAGGTAGGAATAATAAACTCACATGTTCACCCAGGCCTTTCGAGGTTGTGCCTATGCAACCGTAGATAGTAAAGTTCTTGGACTTCAGTATATATGCAGCAGAGATGAACAAAGAATCTGGTTGGAGCTCACACAACCAGTACAGAACTAAAAAAGACATGCCTTCATATATCAATAGCATCTGTTAAGTGCCCCATATGGAAAAGAGAGGGGGGTGCCCGTCACTGGAGCTTTTTCAGTTTTCCCCAAACAGGGATGGGGAGATCTAGAGATTACTGAAGTCAAGGCACATAGATCATAAGCTGTTTCACATGAGCAGTAGGAACATACTCTGTCCAGACAAAGTTGCTGTGATGGCCTGCTCAATCTTCTTCATAATTACAAGTTTTCAAATCTTTCAAAGTTTAAAGAGACCACACATACTATAAGGCTAGGCAAACAGGAACATGAGGCTAAGATTGCTCTCATCTCTCTCAGATTATCTGTTGTTCCTCAAAGACCTTGAAATGAAGTTTGACCTTCCTTTCTTATAATTCTGCATTTGTTCATTAAGAACAATACTAGAGAATGTTTTATCATCTTTCACAATGACTCTAGACTTTTAGACCATTCATGACACTCTTGTAAGTATATTAGTATCTCAGAAGTCACATGTATGAATGTTGGTGTTTCTAATAAGTTCCCTGACCTCTAAAGTTAAAAAATACCCCATTTGTACCTCATTGAATGTGTGTTGATTGTTTGAATGGATTACAAGAATTCCAGGTTAGTAGATTATTCTGTTTTCACTAGGTTGAGGCTAGGGTACTTTAGGCAGGAAGAATGCATTCATTCCAACTGGGATTTGTCCAAAGCATGTGGTTAAACAAATCTATTAATAAATTGTGACTTCAGTAAGTGAAGGTACACACAGGCATCATGCATGCTGAAATGATATTTTGTTAATAGACTGTCCTGGCAGGTTGGAGTGTTCTTTTAAGCATTTTAGCAGTAACAAGCTGCTTCCTAGTCAAGAATCTTAAAATAACTATGTCATTACATAAACATTCTACAATCTCCCGGCTGCCAATCCATATTCTATTTTTTGGGAAGAAAATGAACTAAGATGAATTTGAATGCTAATATTCTTTAAGACTATGGACATCCCAAATAAATGTACTGAAGAAGTCATGTTCCAGGTATTTCTGACTTTTGCAAGATTATTTTATTGCAACAGTACAAATTTTACAAGCTTGGTACCAGAATCAACATAAATAACATTCAATAATAATAGTGCCATGGAGATAAGGACATAAACCATTGTAGATATCTCAGCATGGCCACCTGAACCATGGGGACCTAGAGATGATCCCCATAGCTAAAGGAATAGCAAACATGGCCTGCTCAACAATTCAAATAGCACTTGAGAATTAAAGTGTGCTAGAACTAAATTGGATGTAGTGAGAACTCTACCCTTTTTCCTGGTGGAACTTGGGCAGCAATGAGCAAGTCAGATAAGTCCAATAGATCCCAGAGGGACAAATCAAACTCTCCAGTAAAAACAAGAAGACACACCAAATAGATGAGGAAAAAATGGAGGAAATCATCTCAGGAAGATTTAGGAGGTTGTGGAAGACAGCTGGCAATCAGAAGCACTAAGGAATGGGGCAGAAGCCAGCAGTGGCTAGTGATGACTTGGCATAACTAGACCACAAAGAACAAGTAAAGGCAAGGCTGAGAAACTGAGCAACAGACAGACTAAATGCAGAACCACTTAAGTGGTCTCTCAGAAGAGGCAGAAATAAACTCAACAAACATATTAAGTAGATAGTCCTCAACGATGGCTCCCAGTGATTTGGAAATAGCAGGTGCTTGTGGATAGTGACTTAAGTAGATGCCTCTCTTGCTTCTGCAAGGATTAGGACTTTTACAATAAAAACACACACAAAATAATCACAGAAAGGGAATTTCAGCTTTCAGATTCTCACTGATGAAGCTCACTGCTTTGAAGGTTCAAGAACCAAGGTTTTATAGGGAATAGCTTGCTCATCAGATGGAAGAATGTTAATATGGTTGGCAAAATATGAGTACATAGTAAAGAATGACTAATTCCTGCAATGTTCCCATGTCTATATCCCAACCACCCATGTGGTATGAGACCAATAACTAACAAGTTTTTGTTTACCATGATGTTGGGATTTCTTTTTCTTTTTGTACACTGAGTGAAGGCATGTCCTTCCTCATTTACCTATGGCATGTTCTGATTGGTTTAGTAAAAACGCTGATGGCCTATCATGAGGTAGGCAAGGACAGGTGGGAGTGCCAGTCAGAGATAGGAACTCTGGGAAAGAATCAGGCTTATGGGATTCACCAGCCAGACACAGAGGAAGGACCAGGTACCAGGACTGAAGGAAAGTTAACAGGCCACATGGCAGAATGTAGATTAGAATAAATGGGTTATTAAGTTACACAAGCTAGTTGGGAACAAGCATAAGCCTTCATAAATAATAAAAAGTCACCGTGTCATTATTGGGAGCTGGCAGGTTGAGACAGTGTGGTGATACAATTATTTGACCAATTTATGGTTTCTCTGAGGTGATACTGACATAATACCATGAGACAGCTAAGACAAATGAAGGCATGTTACTATATCTATAGGGCAATCAACAGAAGAGTTCATCTACAAACAACAGATGGAGAAAGACTAGATGGAAAAAGTAGAAGAAAGTTGTGTTGCGCAACCAGGCATCCTATAGAATGTGCTGGGGTCAGGGACCAAGAAGAACTCCACAGTCCAAGGACCTACTTGGAAGAGTAGGCATCAGCAGCAACAATTACCCAGCCTCTGAATGTGTACCCCCACGACCCAGACCAATGTCATCATCACTAATATATCCTTCCCAAAAGAGAAATTTACCACATCCTTTCAGGACATCTTATCAGAAACTATCTGAATTTTGACAACAGGAACATATAACCATGCCTACCATATAAGAGAGAACAAAGATGTGGTGTGGTTAGAGTGGTATCAGTTAAATCCCAGAACACAACTGTCATTCCTACTTGAACAGAGGGCCCTGAGGCTCAGTAGACTTTCTGGTCTTGAGATCGGATAGAGAAGAGACACAAAGATTGCTATGACAACAGAGATGTCCTCTGCATATTAGAAGATCTTCAGAGAGCCTCAGTCATGGGGAAGCAATATTTACCTGATGCTCAGCTTCACCTACCTGACTGTATGTAACCATGGGAAGCAATTACCTCTACTGTCATCTAAAGCTGTAGAGGAATGGTCATTCTGAAGAAGCAGGCAGAAGGCAAACCATAGGTTCTATCACACTGGAGTCTGGAGGATGGGGAGTGGGAGCTTTCAGTATCCAAATGGAAAATAAAAGATTAAGAGGGAGATCAAAAGTGTTTTTGGAAGAGGAGATCAAATTATTTAATTATTGGGCAGTCTCATATCATAAATAGGCTTCAACATAGACCCAGTGCAGAGAAAACCAAATCCATCTCTATTTAATCCCTTCCCTCTGGGAGAAGAACAGAGGACTTTCTACTCACACCAGCTACATCCCAATCAACTGTCTAGATCTTAAGCCTGGATTCCTTGGGTTGTCTGATTGCTGACCACTTACAAGGGTCTGCATAAGAAGTTGCTTGGGCTTAGTCTCTGATTCATAGCTCTGACCATAGATCCCCAGAAAGATGGGGTATTGATGGTCAGAAAGGAAACTGGCCTTTAAAGATTAGTTATTCTTTTTGTGGATTTCTGAAAGCTTAATCTGTGCATAACTTAATGTATTTGTGGAGCCATTGGAGGCAAGAGAGACTAGATGCAGGGCAATGTGAGTGTAAAGACGATTGATGGACAAGCAACACCTGGAAAACGGGGGCCACAATCCAGATGAGGCCAGATGAGCACAGGTCACATTAAAACAAAGTGAAAGAAAAGAGCCAGTAGACTGAGGTGCCGGCTTTGCTGGCAATGGTCCCAATGGCATGTTCTAAAATATCAAATGACTCTGCAAGGAAGAAATAATTTAAGATTCTAAAGACAAAAGGAAGATTGCCTTAAAGAGAAGAATGAATGGAGATTTGAACCCTAAGTTCAAAAGCAAGGATGTGAGAGAGATGAGGGACACAAAGAACTCAACTCTGTCTTATCATGTCTCTTTTTTGGTGCCAGCAGTTGGCATTTGGAGACACATTCTGAGACCCAAGAGACCCTTTATTCATAAACTAAATGGAGTCCCAACTTTGCCCTATACTCTAATCAAAAAAAGGAGGGCATTGCCACTTAATACCTACCCTCAACACACCTCTACCTTGGACTCAGTAGACATTTTTGTACTGTCACATTTTTTTCTTGTTTTATTTTGAACCAGAAAAAAACAGCCAATCACCATTCTCTCTAGAATATTCTTCCATTGAACTCAAAGTTAATTAACATCTACTGAACTTTCCTTGGACGCATGGCACAGTGCCAAATTCCTAAAAATAAAAACAAGAGTGGATGTGTAGGCTGGTGCATAAAGCAAGAGGATAAAAAGCAAGTAAAGTTTATCGGGTCGAAGCTGAGTTTAACATTTTTCTTTCACATGGTTACAAGAGTCCACTCGGCGATAAACAAACCCACTAATAGCAGGAAGCATTTGCATTGCTAAATATGTAGTATTTAAGGGCTTCTTCTAATCATCTCCCTACAAATAATTAAAGACTATGAACACAATGTTTGTGAGTCTTTTCATGCTAATATCTAAGAGGTTCGAGCAGACCCACAGAGACAGTCATTCTGGAAAGTATCAATCTGCAACTGGTCTGTTATCCTTTATCACACGCATTCATTGCACTTCCTTTGCTTGGGGCAGTAGTTCTCAACCTAGGGCTTCCCATTAGCATAATGGATATTCAAAGAGTATGAACACTCAGTGTGCCAAGCACACCCACTGTGTAGTAGACTCAACTACTGTCTTTGTTAATTTCTTAGGATGTTAGAAGGTGCAACCCAAGAAGAATCTATCTATAGGCCCTCTGGAGGTTTAATGTTCACACTTCAGTGTCCTCCATAGCTCACCTGTTTGAACACTGGGTACTCAGATGTTCTCTGTTGTTTAAGACAGTTGTTGAATTCTTAGGTGATAGAGACCTGTGGGTGAAACCGGGTCACTGAGGCAGGGTCTTGAGAGTTTAGAACCTGGCCCTACTTCCTACTTCTTTGTTTTGTGAGTGCTGATGCAGTATGACCAGCCAGTCTCTGCTCCTGCCACCATGCCTCCCCTGCCTTGTCTTTCCCATCATGATGAATAGTTTATGAAACTATGAACTTAGGGTGATGGTTTATATATGCTCTACCCAGGAAGTGGCACTATTAGAAGGTGTGGCCCTGTTGGAGTAGATGTGGCCTTGTTGTAGTAGGTATGTCACTGTGGGTGGGCTTTATGACCCTCATTCTGGCTGCCTGAAAGTCAGTATTCTGCTAGCATGAAGATGTAGAACTCTCAGCTACTCCTGTACCATGCTTGCCTGGATGCTGCCATGTTCCTACCTTGATGATAATGGACTGAACCCCTGAACCTGTAAGCCAGCCCCACTTAAATGTTGTCCTTTATAAGACTTGCCTTGGTCATGGTGTCCATAGCAGTAAAACCCTAACTAAAACACTTAGATAAATCATTATTCTTCTTTATGGCCATTGTAACATTCTTGTTTGTTTGTTTGTTTGTTTGTTTCTATCACAGCAATATGAAAAGAAACTACAATATTTATCAATCAAATCCTCAGAACTTATCCTGAATCTTCCTCCAACTACTGTTTGCAAAGTTATAAACTACAAAGGCAATGGCCTGAAATTCCTATGTCCCATACTTACTCATGTTGCTGCCAAAAATACCTGTCTTACTCCATCTTTTTATATATGGTCTTTTCTTTCATAATCTACCAGAAGCCAAGCAGCAAGCAAAACCACTTCTAAATTTGTATGTTCCAATATTTTGGATATCTTATCTCAGTATTTGGTTTACTATGATGTGTAAAGAGAATTTACTAGTTAGAGTCAATGTTCAAAGAGATAATTCATGAGGAGGATACATCCATATCAATTCATCACTGCCTAGGTTTAGATTCCCTGGGCATACTGAATACAATTTAGAAACAGCCAGTACATGGTTAGTTACAAAATGTAAGCTTCTGTCTCATAGTTTTGAACTGAATTATCTGTGTTGCCCTTCAGGGAATGTGAACATTTCCCTGGGACATCATGAACTCATGTGATATTGTGGAGCAGACACAGTATCACTGGGGATGTGACAGAAGAATTAGGGACCAAGATTAAAGAATCAATTTTCTGAAATGCTCAACAAATATCCAGATCAGAGGAGGTTTCTCATTACTTTTGACCTTAGATTTGGGAGGGATTGTTTGTTTGTTTGTTTGTTTGTTTGTTTTCTCACATTAAAAAGGGGCAAAACTGTGTGTACAATAGCCATGACTGGGCAATTTCCATTAGAGTCTTCTTCCCAGTGTTCAGATACAGAAAATCTGCTGTCAGGTGGAGACTGTTCTGGAAAGAATATCTCTGGCTGTCATTTGCTGATCCACCCCCTTAAAGTATTATGCAAATATGTAAGTCCATTTTCTAACCTACATTTTGAGGCTCTGGAAAAATCAAACTTTCATAGATAAAAGTCAAGCTCAGGTCAGGAGGAAGTTTAAGCCTGTCTTTCCCTGCTCATACTCAGGATCTGAACAGTTATCCTGGGTAAACAGAGGAAGTGGGGATCTGGAGAGATGGCTCAGTGGTTAAGAGCACTGACTGCTCTTTCAAAAGTCCTGAGTTCAAATCCCAACAACCACATGGTGGCTCACAATGATCTGTAATGAGATCTGACACCTTCTGGTGTGTCTGAAGGTAGCTACAGTGTTCTTACATATAATAATAAATAAATCTTTTTTAAAGAAAAACAGAGGAAGTACAGTTGGGAGGCATAATTCTTGTCAGAAACCCACTGGGATGGGGATATGAGGGGTCTTCTATCTGTTTCTGTGTCTTATTCAAATATCACACTCACAAATATCACATGTACCTCTAAGGCAACAAGATACAGAAGAAAATTTCCAATGAAAATTCCTTTCTGAAGATACTTTTCTGCCATTGAAGTAGATGAATATAAACCAGATTACACTGAGAATGTCCATTGCCTTGTGGAAGAAAAACAAAAGATCATATTTAAGATTTCCCCTTCAGTAAGACCTGGTTGCCCCTATAACATCATTGTTTCTACGGTCTTGGGCTATACTCTGCAGCAGGAGCTGAGTTTTATGGTTCTCCGTTTCAGTTCTCCCAGTAATTGAAGGAACTTGCTTTGGGAAAAATAAGAAGAGAAAGAAGAGAGACAGGAATGTATGAAGACTAGCAATCTGAAAGCCTAAATGTCCATCAATCAAGCTGCTCTTTAAGAAGGCAAATGAATAGTACTAGAAAACAAAAATCCATCCTGAATGAAGTAAGCCAGACCTAGAAAGATAAGGTATGTATTCACTTATAATGAGATGTTAGCTGTTAATTAAATGATAACAGCTACAATCCATAGATCCAGAGAGGTTAGGAAAGAGGAAGGAATCTAGTGGTGGGGAGAGGCAATGGGATTCTCTTGGGAAGTAGAAAGAGATTTTATGGGTTGACTGGGGCTAAGTGAGAATGGAATCTGTGGGTGGGGATCAGGAGGGGATATATGGGGGTGGAGGGAGAGAATGCAGGGAGAGACAGCTGGAATTAGGAGAGGGAGGTCCTTGGTTTGTGTGGAAACTGTTCAGACCCCTATAGCAGGTTCTTAAGTGTTAGAATTACAGGTACCATTAGGCCTGCACCATTATGGCCCAGATAAAACATAGTTTTTAATTATGGTGTGTCACTCAGTTTTACCAAGTAATTCTCCTACAAAGAATTACTTTCAGTTGTATTCCAAGGACTTGCCTTCTTGTACTGAATAACATTATCTGTCATATATACATATATATATGTATATATATATACACACACATATATGTGTGTCATATATAATATATAAAATATATCATATATAAAAATATGTCATATATAATATATAAAGTATATGATTTTATCCATGTATCAATGCACTGAAGAGTCTATCACCAGCTAAAGAAATTACTTTCCCTCTCATATATCTCACTTAAAGAAAACAATAGGTACTGACTGATCTTATTTTAAAAATTAACTATACACAAATTTTCTTTAACCTTATGAAAAAAATGTACCATGATTCTGGAGTAAATACAATAAAGAGATCTGTAAACAAATAATAAATTTCCAAGTCGTCCATTTTTAATAAATGTTAAGAATCCCCCAAAGTGAGAAAAATCTACGTTGGAAATTCCCATCTGAACTGACAACCTCATTTTCATCTCCACAAATGTGCCTCACAGAAATTCCAACATGAGGAATGAGCAGAGACACTGCTGGCCCCACCTCTGGGTTCCTATTGTTTCTTGGGTGAATTCAGGGAGTTGAGAGCATTACACTTCTCTTTGCATGCAGCAGGCTGCTATAGACTAATTTCCCTCTGCTCCTGGAAGGAGAGGAAGCTCAAATGAGAAATTCATCAGATGCCTGTCAGAATGAAAAGGACCCACCATGCTGTCTGCAAAAGAAGATGCTATGCGGTCTACCATTGTGGTTTGCTACAAATCATAGGAAGCCTCTGTGACGAAAGGAAACAATGAAGACTGAAAACTACGTATCAGTTGCCTACCCATCCATATCCCATAAATACATAATTAACTTTCTGAACATGGATATTTTTTGCATTTAAAATGCATATTAATTACTTGATATTCTGCCCATTCCAGGCTGTTTATGTAAATATTGAGTTGAGAGACTTCTTAAAATGCACAGACTATGCTTAGTTATCTACACTAGTAATTGCCTAAATACATAATTAAGGTATTTTTTTAAAACAGGTATTATAGACTCCATAATCTTTAATGACCTTTTGCATCACTCTAACCTAAGGTGTCAAGACTTAATTAGAATTTGAAATTTGCAGATCATTGACCAAGGCATCCTAATTGGCTTGAAGATATACACCACTGCCGATCATCAGTGAACTACCCGCTTAAAACAACTGCTCAAAATGCTACATTAAAACTGTACTAATGCATCTGCTGAGAACAGTTCTCACAGAGAATTAAGCTGTAGTAATCAGGATTCTCTAGAGAAACAGAGAACTATGGATGACAAATATATATGTGGATAAAAATATAAATATTCACATATAAATGAAAAATATGTATTTACATATAAATATGGCTATATTATTTTTATATATTTATATTTTTCATCCACATATATCCATATGGAGAGAGAGAGAGACAGAGTGGGAGAAGGAGAGGGAGAGAGGAGGGGGATTTCATTAGAATGGCTCACAGACTAGGGTCAAGGTTGTCCTACAATGGCTATCTACTGAAAGGAAGTCCAAGAATGCAGTAGTTGCTCAGTCCAAGAGAATGAGTTTCCCAACTTGTCTTCACTATATGCCAGAAGCCCAACAAAGTAGGTACTAAAGTTAGTGAAGGGATGGACTTGCCAAAGAAGAGTGAAAGCGAATAGACAAAAAAATGTAAGTTTCCTTCTTCCACACGCTTTAGATAGGCCTTCAACAAAAGTTGTGGCCCAGATTAAAGGTGGACCTCCCACCTCAAAAGACCTAGATTAAAGAGGTATTTAATGATTTTATTAAGAAAAATGTCCCTTACAGCTGTCCCTAGCCACTTAGGTTTTAGTTCTAGCTGCAGTTGACAACCATAACCATTTTGAATCTTGAAAGGAGGTACTTAAAGTTATCTACAGTTGATGTGGGATTATTCCCTTTTGTACAAATCAATGTCATCTACTTACTGTAGGAGAATTTATTAAATCTCCATTTTGTAATCTACCCCTCTGCCACCTCACCTCAAGATGGCACTGATTCAGACAAGAAACATCATTGGGGACCAAAAATATTGTGTTAAATGTATAAGAAGAAACAGCCAGGGATCATCTATAGAACACCTGAATTCACAAAAATCAAAGATATAAAGGAAATATAATAAAGTGCAAATGTGATATCTGAATGGTCAATATAAGTTTATTAAACAATGCTTTACAAGTCTGTACGTATATAAATACATATCTCCCCATCTCCTCGTTGATCTATTATCAAGTGGGAGAGAGCATTCTTTATTTTAAAGATTTATTTATGTGTTTTTTTATATATGAGTATGTGTCTTCATGCATACCAGAAGATCCCATTACAGATGTTGTGAACAACCATGTGGTTGCTGGGATTTGAACTCAGGACCTCTGGAAGAACAGTCAGTGTTCCTGACTGCTGAGCATCCTTGCCTACATTTTTATATATTTCTTATATTGTCAGTAGTTTCTTTACATCTATGTCTGTACATTTAGGAAGATAATTCCCTAGAAGCTTATATAAGTAGCAGAAAATGATACTTGCCACTTATGGAATATTTGGTTCTTTATTCACATTTATTATGTTGATTTATGTGAGATGTAGGTTTGAGGTGTGTGGGGGTGGGTAGATGGATGTACAGGCATGCATTCACTTGCATGTACCAGAAGATGCCATGGAGTGTTGTTTCTCAGGAAGTAAAACTTTTTTTTTTTTTAAGACAGGGTCTTAAATGGCTTACACCCTTCCCGTAGCTAAAGTGGCTGGCCAATGAGCCCCAGGGAATTGCTTGTCTCCATCTTCCAGACATTGAGATTGCATTCAGGTCCCACCATACCTGGTCTTTGACTTTATGTTCTTTAGGTCACACTCGCCTCTTCATGTTTGCAAGGCAAGTACTTTACTGAGTGGGTCAACCCACCAGCCCAGGTCTCTTGCTTATTGTTAAAAATAAATTTGGTGATCACAAAGGAAGAGATTATCACTCAAGTGGAGTCAACTAAACTTTCAGGACAAGGCAAAATTTACTCTAGGGTGTACTCAGAAGAGCAAATGCACTGAGACAGGAAGAGCATTTGATTTGTATTATAATTCAGGCAACAACTGCGTCTTTCTCCATTGACTGGGGTGAATCCTCAAGTCAATTCAGTTGGCTAGGCTGCAAAGAATTGGCACACAGGGAACAAAGGACAAAGTCTCTGTTTTAGGCCATCAAATTTCTAGAATACAGCAGAGCAGTGGGCCTTTGAGTGAACAAAGGTTTTTACTGCATAAAGAGATTAAAAACATTTGCATAAAATCCTTAAGGTAAGGGAGATGATAAAAGAATTGAAGTCATTATCCTAAACACATGTTTATAGTATATAAGAAAAAAGTCTCATATTTCATATTTTTATATTATTTATACAGTATATATATATATTATCTGGTACTTCAATAGACATAGTGTGTTTTATCCATCTAATATTCAGTTTAATTATTATATAGATGTCTTGTGTATCTACTATAAGGACAGTATGAGTCCTCTCCACCCCAGTGGGAGAGCAAAATGGCTAAACAAATACAAATCTGTATCCAGATAGTCCACTAGCAAACAGAAATTGTAATCCAATTATTACATGGAAGCACAATAACAATATGTCATGAAAACAAACATACAATGATTTACTTGGATGAAGGAGGATATGATTGAGCATGGGGACACTGGACAGAGAGATGAAAAGTGACTGAGCATTTACTAGAAGAAGGAAATGGTGGAGTTAGAGAAGAGCTTGGCCATCTCTGGAAACAAAGGCACTATGGGGAATAGAGAGCAGGGGGGAGAGAGAGAGAGAGAGAGAGAGAGAGAGAGAGAGAGAGAGAGAGAGAGAGAGAGAGAAAGGAAAGAAAGGGTGATGAAAGGCCCAGTCACCTAGTATCATATGCTGGTTGTTAGATCTAAAACTCCATTATCACTACCACCACCACCACCACCACCACCACCACCACCACCACCACCACCAAATAGCAGTGCTGGTGGCATTGTCCTAAATAAAAGGATATTGGCTGGGTAAGTGGAAGAATTGTTACCAGGTAAACAAGCCTATGGGTGGGTTGATGCTCACCTAGAACTTCCCTCAATCCTCAATGCTTCCCAAAGGTCAACTACCATGGGCCAGAGGACCCCGTTCCTGATCCATCCCAACAGCCTGGATCAGCTCCAAGCCTCCCACCTTGTTGATTCCCATGAAATCTGCTTGCCTTTCCACCTGTTCTTCTCTTTGCTCCCCTCCACCAAGAGAGTTACAGCTTGATCCCTAATAAACCCTTCCTTCTCCCCATAGGTCCAGTGGTTGTACTGGCTGGACTCGTGTGTCAACATGACACTAGCTGGAGTCATCACAGGGAAAGGAGACTCCCTTAAGGAAATGCCTCCACGAGATTCAGCTGTAAGGCATTTTCTCAATTAGTGATGAAGAGGGAGGTCCCAGCCATTGTGGGTGGTGCCATCCTGGGCTAGTAATCTTGGGTTCTATAAGAAACCAAGCTGAACAAGCCAGGGGAAACAAGCCAGTAAGTAACATCCCTCCATGGCCTTCCTGTCCTGAGTGAGTTCCTATCCTGACTTCCTTTGGTGATGAACAGCAATGTGGAAGTGTGAGCTGAATAAACCCTTTCCTCCCCAATTTGCTTCTTGGTCATGATGGTTTTTGCAGGAATATAAACCCTGACTAAGACAGTGGTTTTACTGTGTCCTTGATTATGCTGCTCTCCATCCAAGTAATATTAATTTTAAGTATGAAAGTGACACAATATAATATACTGTGCTATGATGTGGAAGGATCAACATTTTAAAATGCTTTCTCAGCAATGCATACACTACTGGAGTCACTTCACGGTTGTCAAATGGTACGGAGACGGAGCCCCGTTAAAGTTCTTACACTCACTAATCAATGCACTTGAGGACAGATGGAATCAGAGCCTCAAAGACAATTTTTATGAGTTATAAAAAAACCTAAAAAACCCAAAGTAACAACAAAAACAACAAAACCACCGCCAACAACAACCAAATAAAAATACAAGAGAGGCAAGCTGCAAGAAGGAATAAAATGGAGAAAAGAAAAATATACCTTATTGCTAGAGCTCATGGAGGGATTTCCTAAAGGGAGTCTCCTTTCCCTGTGATGACTCCAGCTAGTGTCATGTTGACACACGAGTCCAGCCAGTACAACCACTGAACCTATGGAAGAAGGAAGGGTTTATTAGGGATCAAGCTGTAACTCTCTTGGTGCAGGGGGGCAAAGAGAAGAACAGGCGGAAAGACAAGCAGATTTCATGGGAATCAACAAGGTGGGAGGCTTGGAGCTGATCCAGGCTGTTGGGATGGATCAGGAACGGGGTCCTCTGGCCCGTGGTAGTTGACCTTTGGGAAGCATTGAGGATTGAGGGAAGTTCTAGGTAAGCATCAACCCACCCATAGGCTTGTTTACCTGGTAACAATTCTTCCATTTGAGTAAAGTTGCCAGTGGCAGTCAACTGGTCACAGGGTATACAAGCAAACACATGGCTGTGAGGGGAGCTTCAGAGAAGGATTAAGGAAGCCCAAAGTACCAGAGAAAACAACCTTAGAACAAAGATGAAAAAGGAAAGGAAGGAAGGAAGGAAGAAAAGTAAATAAATAAATAAATAAATAAATAAATAAATGGGAAACATTATGCTTGTCTGGCTAATTATAAAAATCAAATTAGACCTAGGAGACCAGATAGCTAGGACCCTATAAGTCACTGTTGGGTGGAGGGGCAGGAATTTTAGTGAGAGAAACTATGGTATCTAATTACAGGGATAAGTTTTCTGCCTATCCCATCAGCATGAGTTAAGGTTAATCTGCCTCCTAAAGGATGATTCTGCCTCCCTGAGGGGTAGCCTCTTAGTCAGGTCTTTAGTCAGGTCTTGGGACTATGCAGCTGCAATTGTAGGCCTCCACCCAAGCCAGAGATTCTTATCCTCTTGACTAGAAGGAAGTAGTTTTCTCTTAATGGTATTTTATTACTGTTGTCTCAATCCTCTAAAGAAATTACAGAGTGGAGGCTGAGAAGGCAGTTAGGAAGTAACTGTTAAAAAAAAAATGAAGGGAGAGAGAGCAATGGGTTGAAGAAAGGTGGAAGCTATGGAAATGTAGCTAAGAAATAGGTTTAAGCCAGGCGGTGGTGGCACACGCCTTTAATCCCAGCACTTGGGAAGTAGAGGAAGGTGGATTTCTGAGTTCAAGGCCAGCCTGGTCTACAAAGTGAGTTCCAGGACAGCCAGGGCTACACAGAGAAACCCTGTCTCAAAAAAATCCAATATATATATATGTATACATACATATATATATACATACATATATATACACACACACACATACATACATAGTTTTAAAACTTTGTGATGACAGTGGAGCATGAGGGAGGAGCCACATACTACCTCTGGAGCTCTCAGCTACTGAGGAAAGCATGCTGAAGGAAAGATGGCTTCATTTAAGGTGAATACTCATTACTTTAGCCATGTGGCATAGTCAAAAGGTATATTATCTACTGTTAGATATTGAAAATGTGGGTAGAAAACAAGCACAATTATTTTTTGTTAAAATGGACTTCTGTATCTCCAAATGAGAGTTCCAATTTGAATTACATATTAGTTGCTTTTATTGTCACTGTAAACAACCTAAGGGGAAGAAGTATTTATTTGAGCTCATGGTTTGGGAAACTTAAGTCTATGATGGATTGTTCCTACGTGACTGGACAGAACATCATAGCTACGGGTGTATGTGCTAAGGACAGCTGTCCACTTCTTAGACTGAAAGCAATACAGAGAGAGGCCAGGAAGGCCATTCCCCCAGTGATCCATGTCTTACTTCAGATGTTTTCTGGAACCCCTTGAAATACCTGAACACTTGAAAGTGTTTGAAGCATATGCTTACTAAGACATTTTTATGTTCAAATTATACAATTCTTTCTCCTGGATGCCACAGGTTTCTGGCATGTCATGATTCAAAGTACACTTAGTCTATCTCAGAGAGTGCTCAGGGTATTTATTAGTCCCAACATTATGTAAAAGTATAAATTCAAAGACTTCTTTTAGAGTCAAGGCAAACACTTAGCCATGAGACCCTTCGAAAACACTCTCCGAATATATAATAGCAATAATAAACTGTTTCCTTTCTAAAAGGAAAGGATGGAGGCACAGAAAGAAGGGACAAGACAAAGCAAGACTAACATCCAGCAAGACAAGCACTGAGTTCTGTAGGTCTATGTCAGGCATATAGAGCATTCAGTGTCATAGCACGAGTTCCCAAGGGCTTGATCGGCCCTGCTTCTATGACCTTGCCATGCATATCCTCCATGACTTCTTTTTGGGACTGGCTTCACCCATTGCTGATAGCTCTTTCTGCAGATACATTCCTAGCATCTTAAGCATCCTGGAGCTTAAGCATCCTGTGCCTCAGCCTTCACCCTCACAGATGCTTTTATCTCCTTCTGGAGGGATGCCTGGATCACGGTCCTGTCATACATTGCTTGATATTCTAGTCTTTCTCTTTGAAATCTCAGTGGAAACTTCTATAATCCTCTACTATGTGCATTCTGACAGCCTGCAAAATCAGCAATGTGTATATGACGTCAAGATCTGCCCTCCAGTTCAAAAACTAACGGACCCACTTAGACCCTGATTGCCACAGTCTGTGAGTACCTGGGCAGCTAAGCAGGATGAAAGGATTCATGAGAGAATGCTTTCCTAGGCTGATTTTTCTCAGTAATGCTAACTTACCAAATGAACGTCTTTTAAATGGGTTACTCTTATATATACTAGAGTCTTTAATGAAGAGGGCCAAGAAAATTCCTGAGATGTTCTTGGGCTTCTTCTCCTATTGTTCCAATACAAAGAACTTGGTTTTCTTTTTAATGATACTACTCTCTTCTTCTTCTTCTTCTTCTTCTTCTTCTTCTTCTTCTTCTTCTTCTTCTTCTTCTTCTTCTTCTTCTTCTTCTTCTTCTTCTTCTTCCACTTCTTCTTCCTCTTCTTCTTCCTCTTCTTCTTTCTCTTCTTTTTCTTCTTCCTCTTCTTCCTCTTCTTCTTCTTCTTCTTCTTCTTCTTCTTCTTCTTCTTCTTCTTCTTCTTCTTCTTCTTCTTCTTCAGCCCTTCTTTAACCTTACCACCATACTTATTTGTTTAAGCACAACTAGATTTTTCTCCTGTTCTTTTTGTTCCTTATTATCACTATAAACCTAGGACGTGGGCTGAATACTAGGTTATTTGGAAATTTCTTTTGCCAAATTAACCAGTCCAAATCTTTAAAATCTGTTTCACTCAAAATCTTAGGACATTTACAAAGTCTAGATTTCCATGCCAGAATATGATATGGATGGCTTCTAGACCAATACTCAAGAGAATTTCTTACCTTAAGATTAAACCTTAGAGCCTGGCCTTCAGTGTTTGCGTGCATGTAGCCATTCTGTTCTTCTGAATTGCCACAAGAATTAACCACAGGAAGCTCTGCTTATTGAGTGTTCAGGCTCCTATAGACTGCATCTTCAATCTTTTGACAATTCCTCCCACAAACTAAATTCAAAAGCTGTTAGATCTCATGACTATTGCAGTCATAACAGCTCAATTCCCGGTACTAATACTCTTGATTTATTTTGATTTTGTCACATGACCAACATATCTGACAGAAATGTAACTTATGGAAACAAATATTTTTGTCTTAAGGTTTCAGAGGTGTCAGCTAACCAGCTTAGAGGTCACATGACACTGAGGAGCAATTTACATCACAGTAGACAGGAAGCAGAGAGCACAAAAGAAAGACAGGAAGGAACTAATAGCCAAGGGGAAGATACACCTAAGGACTTATGCTCAGGGGCCTCTTGACCTTCCAGTGTTTCTAGAATCCAAAAAGCACCACCACCCAGGGACTAACCTGTGGGGGACATTTTATATTCAAATGAAAGCAGTTATGCTGAGAAATGATCCCCTATGCCAACAATCGCACCATTCCACTATTACTCAAACACTGCCGAGATTCTTCCCTAGGGGAAAACCTACTACTATTATGCTGGTAAATGGACATAGTATTAAACTAACTTCTGGTGACTTATAATTTTACCCATAGAGTAGTGCATCTCTTAACCCTCATCTGAAAGCTTTCTATGTGCAGGAGATAATGACTAACATAGAGGCTCACAACTGGCCAGAGTACAGAAAATAGGACACTATATCATGCTCGGCTATAAACCAATAATATATATAATATAATAATACATTAATAATATGATAATATAATTATATAATTCTAATTACATTAAAATATATAAATAATATAATTATAGTATAATTATACTATATTAATAATATAATAATATAATTAGGAATATATTATTAGTAATCTGTTATGTATAATTGGTTTATATTATATGTAATGTATATACTTGGTTTATATAATGTATATGCTTTTGTTTAATATACATGTAAGTGCAAAATGCATGCATATGTATGAATACAGCACTCCTACCAAAGTTCAGGGGTCATGTGTAAAAGGGCAGGAACTGAATAAGAGCTAGAGGAAGTAGATGACTACAAGGAAACATTTGCATCTGGCAAGACAGCTAAACAACTTGCAGCAATTGGGACAACGTTCACAATCCCTATTAAAGCCCAGGGCAGACCAAATTCCATCATGGAAAAAGAAACTGAGCACACAATCCTGCCCCTAGTGGTTGGTAAAGGGATTGGCAAATGTTAGCTTCCTGGAGAGGGGAGAAAGTCTCCACTAGAGTATAGCCTCTAGTTATCAACCACTCACCTTGGAGGGCCACACATGCATTCAGGAATATTTGGGCAGCACATTGTCTTAAAGGATTGGTTTTTGTTTTTGTTTTTGTTTCTTTTTTAAAGAACCCAAAGTTGGGTGGGTTGGGAAGGGAAAATGGATATATAAAGAGTTGGGGCAAGGATGAATGTGACCAAAGTACCATGAACAAAGCTCAAAACTCTCAACAAACAAAAATTGTTAAGCCATGTCTGATAGACAATTTGCTACTTCTCATCAGCATTAGATTTCAATATGCCTCCTGCATCCTTGGGCGTCCCAGATTTCTGTATATAGGCAGAGTTCATGATAGGCATCCACTGCTTTTTGTTTTGTTGTCTTATTTCATCCTGTTGTACTTTGTTGTATCTCAAGATCCCAAGAATCTTTTTCACTCTTAAATTAGGGTAAAATACATAGCAATCTTTTATTTATTAACTGTGTATGTAAGATTGAGTTTGTTACGTTATCAGTTTATCGTGACTTTATTAAATCTAGCCCAGCACTATCATCTCACTTGTTTCTTCTTAAATAGTCCCTGAACAACTTTTATCAGGTTCTAAAATAACAAAGACCTACACACACGCACATGCACACGCACACACACACATGCACACACACACACTCACACACAAATGCACACATACACATGCACACACACATACACAGACACGCACACATGTACACACACACATGCACACACACACTCACACATGCTCACACACAAATGCACACACACACATGCACACACACACATGCACACACTCACACACAAATGCACACACACACGCGTGAGCGCACACACGCACACGCGCACACACACACATGCACACACACACTCACACACAAATGCACACATACACATGCACACACACACACACACACACATCTTGACAACAAGGAAAAGAAAGTGAGTAGAGAAGGACTTACAGAAGGAAGGAATCAAAGGAGTTAAAGATCTACACATGATAAATAATTTCTTTCAGATGTGTCCTGTTAATGTAGCTAGGGCCACTACAGAGCTTCTCAAACTGAACACAGAAAGGAAAAATCCACTCAAATGCCCAAGGCCTGGTACAGTAAAGAAATTAAGTTGTACACAAACAAAATAGTAACAATGATAAGGGTCACACTAAGCAGTCTAGCTCACTTAACATGATCACATGAGTTCAGCAGAAGCTTGTAGCTGACAGAATTTTCTAAATTTATTGTAGACTATATACATACAAGGAATATTTATTTAAAGTGTGGAATCTGAGGCCCACTGAACCAGAAACTCTGTGGGTGCACTGATGTTTTTACAGCCGAGTGAAACACATCTGCGAATCCATGAAGTCTACACTATCTGCTTCTACCTCTTGATTTCTAAGGACTTCAGGAATGCCACCCGATTCTGATGTCTGAACAGTCTGTTAAAAATGGGACCAATCTCCTGATTTCTCAAGTGCTTTCCTTCTCTAGGGTTCTGTCAAACTCTTTTCCTCTCTGATGGGTCAAGCAGTTAAACACAGGGAGACCTTCAGTGCACAAATGTTCTTGTTGGCCTGAGCTTAGATCTCACGTTTATCCTCACGGTTAAGGTAACTATTGCATGGCTGGCCGTCTCATGTTATCAACCAATACCTCAAACTGTAATAGTTCCACAAGTGAAATTGTGGACAGTTGTCAGCATCTGTTTCAGGTTGGTAACCAAGGGTTAGTAGAAAACATGTAAGGAACACAAATAGTAGTTGATACCATGATTTGATTGATGGTGTCCAAAAGTGGGTGGAGCTAAGATCATAATTGTAGAATTCAGATTCATTGTATTTTATATATTTTCCAAAACAGAGTCAAAGGAGAAAGAGAAGTTATGATTAAAAAATAATGTTTAAGTGTGAAACTATAATGGGTGAGATTCTGTCACAAGAATGTGATCACAATGAACCAATTCACACTTTATGCTTGTTGTTTAAAGTACAACTTATACTAAGCATGGTGGCACCTCCCTTAAACTTCACCATTCAGAAGGCAGAATCAAGCAGATCTCTGTCATTTCCAAGCTAGTCTGGTCTACATAGTGGGTTTAGGCTACATACTAAGACTCTGTCTCATAAACATAAACAATAAGTAAATAACAAACAAGGAAGAAAACTTAAAATAAAATGCACCTTATATATTGGCAAACATTTGTTGCTGAATGGATGTTCTATTATTTTGGACACATATTGCATTTAAATCATAAGTGCCAAGGAGACTTTCATGTGGTGTGTTGAATATGAATGGCCCCCAAGGCTCATATATGAAAACTTAGTCACCAGGGAGTGGAACACTTTGAAAGGATTAGAAAGACTAGGAAGTGATCTTGTTGGAGGAATCATGTCCCTGGGAGTGGGATTTAGGGTTTTATAGACCCATGTCAGGCCTAGTCAGTCTTTTTCTGCTGCCTGCAGATGCAGAATTCTCAGCTGGTTTTCCAGTACCATGTCTGCTTGTGGGCCACCACACTCCTCCCTACCAAGATAATAGTGGGCCAAGCTTCTGAAAAGTAAGCAGCAAGCAAGCCCCCAATGAAATGTTTTCCTTTAGAAGAGTTGCCATGGTCATGGTGTCTTTTCACAGCAATAGACCAATGACTAAGACACCTCCTTTGGATTTCAAAGTTTGCTGTGTGCAAGAACAAATGATGGCTAACTGGTGAGTTTCCAGACACTCCTCTACTGAGGATGTAGGTAGAAATTAGACTGATCAGGCAGGAGACATTTGGAGGGGACCAGGCTTTGCTGCCAGCTCAATCTTTGCCATGTCATGAGTCACAGAACTGGCAGGCTCTGATACACAGCCGATCTTAAGACCCTCTACACTTGCCAGCTCTCCTGAGTTATGAGACCCAACTAATTCTTCCCTTTGAGGAGGAATGCTTTGAGTGAAATTTTTCCTTTGTGGGTAGGGAATACATAAACATGTTTCTATTTACAATAAGTTAATAAAATATCTTCATAATTTAAAAGAACTAGAGAGTTTATATTATCAATGGCTGGGTTTTTCCTCATGTAAGAAAATGGAGACCGAAAGGGAGTCAGTGGCTGCCAAGGCTCCCGGGACAGGCTGCTGGCAGCTGGCTCCCTGAGGAAGGCACCAGATGGCCTCCAGGAAGCATGGGGAGTCAGCCAAGGTTTCCCTGGAGAATATTGGATAGATGTCCCAGTTACGTGGGGTCTACAACACTTTTAGGTCCTAATCAAGTACAACCCTATGATAGGTTCTTATAACCCACAGTAGGAGTGGGTTTTACTCCACAGAAGACAAACATTTCACCTGTGGTGGAAGAATCATTCTGTTCCCAAAGTCACCGTGGATAATGCCACTTAATTCACCCATCTTGAGTTAGTTATTGAAACAATTCCAATCAACCTCATAAATGGCTTTATTGAGGACTAACAATTTATTGATATGACCTTCTCATCTCTAACTGGTTAAACTGCTGTAATATGTGTAATATTGTAATGTTGACCAAATGTGACATGAGGTTATGTTGGGTAACCTTTTCTGGTCACACTATTTCAGGGAGGACTTCGCAAATATCAGGAATAGAGTTTGTTTCTACCATGATTAGTAGCCTAGACTTTACACTCAATCTTAGTTTTGCCTGATATTGTTCATGGACATTCACTGGATACATTATTCCAATAGGGTAGTGGCCATGCAAGGATATAACAAAGGGAGACATACTGAGCTCATGCAGACTGATCATAGCTCTGTTTGAAAAAAAGAGCATCTATGTGCCTGAGGACAAGTCCTAATTCTGTTCAATGTCATGTTCAAGTACCTGAGTGAGGGAAGAGGATGCAGACTCAAGGATGCTTGAATCTGGCAGGAGAAAACAGGGTTTAATTTAGATAGATTGCTTCTCACACCTTGGAATAGACAAAATACCATTTTCCAAAGTCAAATGCCCTTCATTGTGAGAATTTGACTCGGTACACTTGGTGATCTCTTCAAAGGAAGACACATCCAATCTGCTAGGAAATTTGGATACCCATTTGAGAAGTCAGATGCCATAGAGTCATTTGTCCCTCCCTCAAGCCAGGAACTGTTACTCATCTTGGCTGAGGATTTTGGGTGCAGTGCAGGGCGGAGATGTTCCAACGTGGGCTGTCAGAGCACTCATTCTGGAGTGTTTCAGATGTACTGTTCTTTACTGAATAACTATGAATACACTTGCATCTTAAGTTTCAGTCTTCCTTAGTTTCCTTGTACTTTTGCAAGCCTTTTCTACCGAAGACAAGGAGATCACAAAATAACGGGTAGCACCCCGTGTGCCAGGCTCTGTGCCTAAGTCAGATTTCTCTTGGCTTTTCAATACAGAAGGGTTGATTGCTAAGGCCTAAATTCTCCTTATCATTCAAAGCCTCCATCAGATTAGACTTCTAGAAAACACTTGGAAATTTTTTTGGTAGCAGGTAAGACCACATCCTAGAATACTTACTGATGATTTTATTATATTTAGCATTTTCCATATTTAAGTATATACATATAATGGCTCCAAGAACACACACATACATATATGTAATACATACCTGATACATATTAATTTCCTCTCCTAAATCTAAAACTTATCACAGTGCATGATAAATAGATCACATTTCATAAATATTATTGGATAGTGTTTTACTGACAAAATTACCAAATACTTTCAGTTTTATGATTAGCTATTAATCCATGCAAGACTGAAGCTCTTCAAAACTACAATATATGTATATATATATTTATATAATTATATTATATAAATGTATGATTAATCCATATTTATATAAATATATAATATTATATATACATTCTATAAATATATTTATAATATGTAATAATATAAAATATATGTTACACATCATATTGTCTATTACACATTATATATTATATTACATATCACATATCATACATAGTACATAGTTTGATCCCTTTGTTTGCAGCAGATACAGGAAAATAATATGAACAATTATAAAAAAGCATTACAAAAATTTCATGAAAGCAAATCGAAATTTTACAATTTAAATCTAAATAATTTTTGTCATTATTGGCAAGATAATTTTTTGAAAAGCATGTTCTTTTATTGAAAAAGGAAGTAAAAACATTTTATGATAAAATTGAAGATTTACATGGACAATATTTCAGATAAAATAGAAGGGATATATATAAAAACATGTTAAAACTGACAATTTTCATGGAAAATTAAAGAATACAGTAGTAGACATAAAAAATTGCTAAATTAATTGAAAAAGGAAGTAGAGACATTTTATGATACAATTGAAGATTTACGTGGAAAAAAATTTTTTTTTGGTTTTTTAGATTTGGTTTTTTCGAGACAGGGTTTCTCTGTATAGCTCTGGCTGTCCTGGAACTCACTCTGTAGACGAGGCTAACCTCATACTCAGAAATCTGCCTGCCTCTGCCTCCCAGAGTGCTGGGATTACAGGCGTGTACCACCCCTGCCTGACTGTGGAAAATATTTCTGATAAAATTGTAGAAAAATGTAGAAAAAACGTTAAAATTGAAGATTATCATGAAAAATTTTACATAGATATAATAATGGTAGGTATAAAAGTATTCCTAAGTTGATTGAAAGTAGAATTATAAACATTTTTTGATAAAGTTGAAGATTTATATGGAAAATATTTCTAATAAAATTGAAGAAATATATAGAAAAACGTTAAAATTGAAGATTATCATGGAAAATTATACAGATAAAATGGTACACATAAAATAATTCTAATTTAATTGAAAGTGGAATTATAAACATTTTCAGGTAAAGTTGAAGATTTACATAGAAAATATTTCTGATAAAATTCAAGAAAGATATAGAAAAACATGTTAAAATTGACTATTTCATGGAAAATTATACAGATAAAATGGTAGACATAAAAAACCTTTCTAAATTAATTGAAGGTGGAATTAAAAATATTTTGTGATAAAATCACAGATTTACATAGAAAACATTTCTGATAAAATAGAAAAAATATATAGAAAAACATGTTAAAATTGAAGATTATCATGAAAAATAATTCAGATAAAGTGGTAGACATAAAGAAACATTTCTAAATTAATTGAAAGAGGAATTACAAACATTTTCTGATAAAACTGAAGACTTACATGAAAAATATTTCTGTTAATCTATGTCTCTTTATTGGGGAATTGAGTCCATTGATATTAAGAAATATTAAGGAATAGTGATTGTTGCTTCCTGTTATTTTTGTAGTTATTTTTATGTTTGTGTGGATATCTTCTGTTGGGTTTGTTGCAAGAAGATTACTTTCTTGCTTTTTCTAGGGTGTAGTTTCCCTCCTTGTATTGGCAATTTTCATCTATTATCCTTTGTAGGGCTGGATTTTGGGGAAGATATTGTGCAAATTTGGTTTTATTATGGAATATCTTGGTTTCTTCATCTATGGTTATTGAGAGTTTTGCTGGGTATAGTAGTCTGGGCTGGCATTTGTGTTCTCTCAGGGTCTGTATGAGGTCTGCCCACGATCTTCTAGCTTTCATTGTCTCTGGTGAGAAGTCTGGTGTAATTCTGATAGGCCTGCCTTTAAGTTACTTGACCTTTTTCCCTTACTGCTTTTAATATTCTTTCTTTCTTTAGTGCATTTGATGTTTTGATTATTATGTGCTGGGAGGACTTTCTGGTCTGGTCCTGTCTGTTTGGAGTTCTCTAGGCTGCTTGTATGTTCATAGGCATCTCTTTCTTTAGGTTAGGGAAGTTTTCTTCTATAATTTTGTTGAAGATATTTTCTGGCCCTTTTAGATATAAATCCTCGCTCTCTTCTATACCTATAATCCTTAGGTTTGGTCTTCTCATTGTGTCCTGGATTTCCTGGATGCTTTGTGTTACAAACTTTTTGCATTTTTCATTTTCTTTGACTGTTGATTCAATATTTTCTATGGAATCTTCAGCATCTGAGATTCTTTTTTCTATCTCTTGTATTCTGTTGTTGATGTTTGCATCTATGACTCCTGAATTCTTTCCAAGGTTTTCTATCTCCAGAGATGTCTCACTTTGTGATTTCTTTATTGTTTCTACTTCCACTTTTAGATCGTGGATGGTTTTGTTCAGTTTCTTCACTTGATTGTCTTTTCCTGTAATTCTTTAAGGGATTTTTGTGTTACCTCTCTAAGGGCTTCTGCCTGTTGACCCATGATCTCCTATATTTCTTTAAGAGATATTTGTGTTTCCTTTTTAAGGGCTTTAACCTGTTGACCCATGTTCTCCTGATTTTCTTTAAGGGAGTTATTTAAGTCCCTCTATCAGCATCATGAGATACAATTTTAAATCCAACTCTTACTTTTCCAGTGTGTTGGGGTATCTGGGACTTGCTGTGGTGGGAGAACTGGGTTCTGATGTTGCCAAGCAGCCTTGGTTTCTGTTGGTAGGTTTCTTGTGCTTGCCTTTCACCATCTGATTATCTCTGGTGCTTCTTGGTCTTGCTGTCTCTGGCTGGAGCTTGTCCCTCCTATGGGCCTGTAAGCCTGTGTCTGTACTCCTGGGAGACCAACTCTCTTTTGGCAGGGTCTGTTCACAGAAGACTGTGGAGTCGCCTGGATCCCTGGTGCAAATGGCAGCCTGAAGACCTCTGTCCCAGCTGCTCCACTGATCATCTGCCCTGTGTGCTCCTAGCTGTTCCCCTCCAGAGAGAAGGTGGAGACCTCAACTCTGCACTCAGAAGTGAAAGCACTGCTGAGAGATCATGCTCTCCTGGTATGCAATGCAATGCTATGGAGCCGCCCAGCTCCCTGGTGCAAATGGTGGTGGGAAGACTTCCATCCCAGCTGTTCCACTCTAAGTAATAGTTATTAATCCTTCAAACCGATAGACAGTCAGCTTTGTCTACTTCTTTTCATAGCTTGAAAACTTGGCAAGAATGACACAAGGGGCCTAGAAGGACTAAAGCTTTTAATGTGAAAATACAAGGGCTTATGTTTAGTGTGTGTGTGTGTGTGTGCGCGCGCGCATGTGTGTCCATATCAAGATTATATACAATAAATAAAATTCTGATACAGTGTTGTAGAATTACTATGGTCTGAATGTTCATGACTCTGGACTTCATGCTGAAACCACCACAGCAGCACTGTGAGGAAATACCTTAAAAAGTAATTGGGCCATGAGGACTATGCTCTTTCTTATAAATGGGATCAAGAACATGAATGCCTTGGTGAAGGGGTTACAGGGAGTAAGTCTGCCTCCTTTACTTTTCTGTCTGCCATTATGCAAGAAACTCAAATAACTGCCATGCTTGAAGACATCGTCTAATCGACTTCCCACCTTCCTATTAACTTCTCTACCCTAGCCACCCTGAGTGTTACTTTTTCTGCTTGGAATGTTCTGCTCTCAAGTGTTACCATTTGTTCCCAGGTAAGGGCAAATCTCCTTAGCTATGACAACCCAATCTTATATTCCATAATCTCTACAACTACCTACCATTTTTAACTTTACTATTTGTCTTAGGCTTTTGACAGTCCCTATGGTTTTGACTTAGTTTAAAGTTTGATATATCCTAAGTCTCCCTGCCTTGGCTGGTTGTATGCCAGCTTGATACAAGCTTGAGTTACCTGAAAGGAAAGAAACTCGGTTTAGAAAACGCCTCCATAGGATCTAGCTGTAAGACATTTTCTTAAGTGGTAATTAATGGGGATGGGCCCAGCTCATTGTGGGTGATGCCATCCCTAGGCTGGTGGTTCTGGGTTCTATAAGAAAGCAGGCTGGGCAAGTCATGGGGAGCATCTCTCCATGGCTTCTGCATCAGTGCCTGCCTCCAGGATCTCTGTCCTGCATGAGTTCCTGCCCTTACTGCTTTTGAAGATGAACTATTATGTGGAACTATGAATGAAATAAACCCTTTCCTCCCCATGTTGCTTTTGATCATGGTGATTCACTGCAGCAACAGTTACCCTAACTAAGACATTCCCTTTCGTTACTTTAAAAGAAATAAAACAATAATTTGCTTTTTAAAAATCTATCACAGCATTCTGCCACTGATTATTTTATTCAAAATTTTATTATTTTTAACTGTACACTTGTCATACTTTGAATAATTAACTGACATTTTAAGATTTTGGGTTGATATTTTCTTTCTAAGACATGCAATGAAGAAAGAATTTCAAATAGTTAAGGCATAAAGTGTCTCGGGTCCCTATTTTTAAGGGACTACACGCTTTTGTAGATCACAAAAGGAACTACCTGACTTGGTAAAATTGTAGTGTGGAATGGATTCCATGACCAGAGAAACTGGGGCGATGTTGGGGAAAACAAAATAGATAAAGGGGTGCCTAAGAACAACCAGTTGTTTGGAAATTGTGACCTTGTTTATGCATTCTTTCATTCATTCATTCATTCATTCATTCATATTTCTGTGTGTATATGTATGTGTGAGTGTGTGTCTGAGTGAGTGCAGATGTGTGTTGCTGTGTATGTATGTGGAGGGCTGGTACCGGTCTTTAACTACACACTGTCTGAAACAGTTTCCTATTAACTACTGTATACTCCAGGCAAGTTCACTGCTCCATACTCTGTCCTATAATCTTCTGGAGACTCTCCTTAAATTGACCTTAGTTTCCAGTAATAAATGAGGAAGGCAAGATTGAGAGTTGATTTCTCGGCCAGCCTAGGCAGTCCTGCTGTGCCAGTAGCAGCACAACATCGTGTTCTCTACCACTGAGGCCAGAAATGAACCGGGATATTGTGTCCTGCTGCCAAAAAATCTCCCGGTAAGTTATTTAGTGCTGGGAAAGATGATATTTCTTTAGCATCCTGCAGATAAATAGCCCTAGTTTCCCTGATCCCAAATATGAGAGCGCCTTGAGGTTTTCTTTCAAGCAGTGTGGAAAGCATAGTCATTACTATAAAGCAATAGGAATTCTAGACTGTTCTAGAATGAGAGCCTCTGATGTCAAAGTGTGGCTTTTTCTCCCCATGGGTCTATCTTCTTAATCTCCATTAGGACTGCTACAAAGCCATAGTTTGGAGAGATTTGTAGAATGAGCATAAGCTCTTGTCTCCAAGAGTTTGCCATAGTTTATCAACTCATGTGACAAACTCTGTGGAAGGGTATAGGTTGGTCCAGGTATGGGTATAGGTTCAATGATAGAAAGAAAAAAAGGGCCTAGATGTGCATAAGCTGTCCAGGAAGATGGGCATGTAAGCATGCCTTCCACATATGACACAGCTTCTTGTTCCAGACTGTCTGGGAAGACACTAAGCCATACAGCTGTGTCTGCTCTGGCGGTGCAAATTGAACTAGCAGAGACCTTACAGGGTCTATATGTCACTGGGCAGTCTGGATTGGCAGAGGCGATGCTACATTGCAGACTCAGGCTCCACCCAAGGCAGAGAAGGTTCACTAAACCACCGTTATGGAAATATTCAGAAATGTAAGTTCAGACCGCCAGATGTTCAGTTTGCGGTTCTCTTATAAGGAGTCAAAAAAATTAAGTGGCAGAGCAAAATGACAATTCTTTCAAAAACGTGACAACTAATTGACTTTAAAAGGTAAAGCAGCAGGATGCTGAGCAAGTAAACCACGAGTGTGGACCAGAGACGCAAACTCCGGCCCAGACATATAAATTTGTGTATAAATTCCGCTGTTTTAATTTAGCAAGTGGTTATGTTGAAAAATCACCAGTCAGATTCAATCAAGCAACTACATGGTAACCAAGTTCCAAGTGATTGAAAATAAACTGTTTGATGAGAGACAGGCTTTAAAAATATCTTTTCTGAAATGTCATGGGAATACAGACAAATGGAAGATTTCAAAAACCAAAAAGACAGCTCAGTTCCTAAATGTACAAAGACAAAACTGAAACGGGAGTCACAAAGCTTCATAAATATACACACACTTCCCCAGACTTATGTATGAGCCTATGGCATTTTATGATGCACAAATAATATGATTCTTGCTTCGTTCTATGCAACTTTCTGATCAGAGAGAACCGAACATAGTAGCGTCCCATAGCACGACATCCTTTAAAAATTATATAATTAATGTGATTTAATATACAAAGTGCAGATTCCGGTATGCTCAATATTTAACCAATTAATTGCTGCTATTATTTTTTAATCATTGTAGGGATAACATCTCACCTTTGTTTAGTATATGTACTGAGTCTTACCAGCTTGCGTGTTTGTATTTTTCTTATTCTCGCAGCTAAAAGAGTTACCTTTTGTAAAGGCATAACTAATCAGTATAACATACCCAGGTATAACTAAGGAACTCAAGTTAACCTTTTATTAAATGGCAGAGAAACAAGAACTTCTAAGAGATTATAGAGTAATAAGCCTCTGTAGCCATGTGTCATTTTGAGTTGTTTCAGCCCACATTCATAAAAAAAGGATGGGTCATCATTATACTAACTCTGAAGGCACAAAGCCCCCACTAGGTCGAACCTGGAAAGGCTATGAGGCGATTCATTACATTTGTCTTTGCTATAATACGTCCTAGGCTATTGATTCTTACTTTTAGATACAAAGTTGAGCACCCACAGATGATCTTGCCTTGCTGGCTGTGCCACTGAAATGACACACTTACAGCATTATTGCCACGTGAGAAGCTGCCATGACTGTACGCCAATATGTTTTTGATACATTACTCACTAGAAGAACATCATGGGCCAAAGTGCAAGGACTCAAAAGCCACATTTGTAGAGCTCATATATGATACCACTTCGCCAGGTCTTTTTCAGATGTCTCCAGGGTCCAGGGAAAAAAGCTCAGAGAAGCTGGAAGGAGAGCCCCTGGCCACAAAGTTTACTTGTCCCCTGCTCTGAGGACACATTGAGTAGCATCTGAAGGTTGTGGGACTGCCTTCTTACCAGTCGTTTTATGTGTTATTTAGTAAAGAATGTCCCCCAACAACCAGGATTGGAATGTCCTTCCAGGCTATTTTCAAAGCAGCTGAAGTGCCATGGATAAGAACTGTAAACAGGGTAGATTAAAAGTGGAAAATCTAAAAGCCCAGCCAAAGCTTTTCCAGAGTGACCCTTTAGTAGGCCATAAACTCAGCTGGATTTATTGTGAGACAACATGAGTTTCTTCTTTTCCAGGATTATACAAAGGCAAACGTTAGGGATTTCCTGTGAGATGGGGCAAGAGGGCAGTAATTTAGGGGAGGTATGGAAGGGAATAAAATCTTGTTTATATTTTTACAAAACATACTTGACTCTCATGAAAACAGTACTATACAAATGGCAAGCACATGCCTTGACTGCATTTTCCTTCCATGAGGTATAAAAATAGATTTGGCATCATAGGAGACATCATTAAAAGCAAGAAGATTAATAAGCTCTAGAGTCAGCAGTGGAATACCTTGATGATACCTGCATTATCCTCAACAATGCCTAGGTCATTTTTATTTCTTGGCCACTGCCCTGCAAGTTAGTTATTTGAAGGTATACATCATTACAAGGCTGGGCTAGACTCATGGGATGTGTATCTCAGCGTGTGTGAGTGGGACAGAGAGGCCAATGCCTTATTTCTTGCTGTTTTGTGGATGGGAAGAAATTTGGTAGTTACTTGAGAATTTGACTCTGAAAATCCAAAGAACTCAAAACTAAATATATGAATATCTTGGCATGACAGGTATAAATATGGAATTTGAAGCATTGAGGACTAGGAGATCTTGCCAAAGAAGAGAGGGTTGTAAAGAGGGACAATGCTAGGGTTGGGAGCTGGGACAAGCTAATATTTTGAGTGGTATAAAACACAGCTTGAGATTTAGCAGTCAGAGTTAACAGAAGAATCAACATGTCCCTGGCACCCCAACAGACGCAGCAATAACAGCAGCAGCATTCAAAAGGTGCTCACCATGCTGAAATTAGCTGAGACGTCAAAATGAAGACAAAAAAAATGCAATGGATTCCAAAATACTAAAGCTATTGGGGAATTTGACAAGAGCAAATTGTGGAAGGAGGGGAATTAAGAGGGGTGAAAGGTTAGAAAGTTAGCTAATACATTGACCACAGAGATTATTTAGTAGGAAAGGCAAAGCAAATCCATTCTTTCCCTAGTTGCTTTGGTTAGGTATGTTGTCATAGCAACAAGAAAAGTAATCTCCACACCATCCTCAAAGCAAGGTGAATGCTGCACACATTCAAATGGGACTACCACCCAAGTGCAGTAGCGACCAAGAAGGTATATATATTAAAACCTCCATGCTGGAGCCAAACGTTAGAAATGGAGACATTCAGGTAATTAACTTCTCAAATAGGAAGGGAAATGAATCCAGTTGCAAAAAAGAGAGGTGACCCAAGGCAGAAGGGTGGTATGGAAACTCGGCTGGGTTGAGCTCATGTCACAATGAACACGCTTCAAAGTTGCAGTACTGTTCTGGAGAGATAGCGCAGGTCACTGGCTGCTTTTGCAGAGGACCTGGATTCAGTTCCAGGCAAACATGCCATTTCACACCCATTTAAAACCCCAGGTTCAGGGGATCTAATGAAAAAGCTCTTCTGGACTTCGGGGACACCAGACATGCACATAGTGCACATGCATACATACACATACACACACACACACACACACACACACACACACACACACACACACATACACACTTAACTCTAATCTTTTATGGGAACACAGCCCAGGACTGGGACAGTCTACATGAGCTGCTGGGACTAACAAGTAACAGGAAGACAGGGTGTGACCATACTGCCCACAGAATTGGAAACTAGACTTGTGCTATCTCTGAGGATGGGTCCCAAAGCCATGCTTCTGGGATAGGATTCCATGTTTTTTCCAGAATGCTGCATAGAAGGATTAGATGTGGCAGGGAAGGAATAGCAATAACAAAGAACTCCAAAGAGTCATGAACAGAAGGGCTTGGCGGAAAATGAGGTCATTCTCTTTAAGACAAATCTACACACTATAACTAAAAGCACTCAAAGAAAACTAATATCACCAAAGATAGTGAAGGAATTTAGAAATTGAATTCATTCACAAAGAAACAGAAATAATAGGGCATCCATCCTAAAGGAACTTTAGAATAATATATACAGCCTTCATCGAGGTGATAGAGGGGGTAATATCCACAGACAAAGGCCGAATTATGAACAGTATCTATTGACGCGAGTAAAAGAACAGGTGGAACGTCTTTTATAAATAAACCAACTTGGAGATGAAAATACAGTCATTGAATTTTAAAACCCAATAGATGGAATGAGTCCCAGACGGAGCCACACAGAAAACTGGAAAGTAAGAATGAGGGGTTGTCACAAAACTTAGCCCAGAGATATTATCTACGTTTTAAAACTATGAATGAGAATTCAAGATATATAAACGGCTCACTGAGAATTTGCATCCTATGTCTATGAATGAGTCGGTAGTAGGGGTTCTTTGGTGAGACATTTTTGAATTTTAAAACATTGCAGAGCTGAGCAAGGTAGCAAGGTTCTGTAATCCTAGATAACGCGGAGTCTGAGGCAGGAGGAGGCACCCTCAAGGCTTACTTAAGCCATTGAAAGAGTTAGATGCAATCCTATTTAACTTGACCAGATCCTTTAAAAATATATATATATATATATATTAATAAGAGCTGCCATTTAGTTCCATGGTAGAGCACTTGTCTGACATGTGCGAGACTCTGGTTAAATTCTCAGTGCCACAAAAAGCATTTTTAGCCTTTATATGTATAACACACACACACATATACACACACAGAGAGAGAGAGAGAGAGAGAGAGGGAGAGAGAGAAAGAAAAAGACAGAGGCATGCATGGGCACACACACACACAAAGGAAAGAAAACAAAACAAAAGAAAAAAGTTAGAGACCTATAGTTTCTGAATCCTAAACATCAGTACAAATTCTCAGAACTAGCAAGCGAGAGAGTTTCATTACAAAGGAACTACAAATGAGCCAACAAAAAAAAATTATTCAACAACAGATGCGAGAAGAAAATGGAATAAAAATATTAAAAAAATAATCTTTATCTATCTAGAATGTTTTACTTTTTTGAGACAGGCTTTCACTGGCTTGCCTTGAACTTGCTAGGTAGACCAGGTTGGGTATCACACTCAGAGATCTAGCTGCCTGTGCATTTGCATATGGAGATTAAAGGTGTGTGCCACCATCACCACCTTAATACTTAGAATTCTAAAACACAAACAAACAAACAAAATCCAACATACTTTTGAACATACAAAACATACTTGAGGAAGTTTTGTAGCAGAAAATAACAAACACATGAAAAAATAAACTAAGAAACAATAAAGATGAGAGAAAAGTGGGTAAATAAAAAAATGTTTATCAAATGTAATAGTACACTATTCAGTAACTTTTATAAATAATTTAATTTAAACTTAGTCTTTAAACTTAGTACAATCATACACTAAAATTCAGAGACTAACAGAATTAGACAAGATAATACCAAATTGTCTTAACATGAAACAAAATACATACGTGTAAAACGCCCAGGAAATGGAAGAAAAGGAGGAAGGGATTGCTTTAAGGAGAGTTACATTTATTTGTGGTCTACACGGGAACTTTCGGGATCCCTGAAGGAGCAACGTGTTCTTCCAAAGACATTCTTTGATGCCACAGACAGGCCAGCAGGCAGAATGAATAATTCTCCTATTCAGAACTCTCTCTGACTCAGGAGAAATTAAATTCACATGTTTACTCATGACTCAGTGAGATCAGCCAGTGGCTAATTGTGATTAAAATATCAAAGTAACAAGTTGTTCCTCCCATTCCAACAGACCCTCCGGTCTGTAGAGTCCAGGACAGTGACTGGAAATGAAGGAGACCTTGCCAGATGTGTTTATTCCTTTTCCCAGGATGCTGCTGCTGGTTTTCCTCCTGGCTCCATGGGAAGGTGATAATACCCATACCCTGATTCATAAGCTCTGGAAGTGCTTGTGAGTACATTTTTTTTCCACAGCCTTCTTCACCATTTCACTGGGCATCAGGGACAGAGAAGGCAGACTCACAGTATCCATCACTGAAGGTCAGGATTTGTCCTTAAAACCCTTTAAAATGTCAGTTCAGACTCCTTGTGACTATGAAGCTAAAGAAGAGGTCAGAGGGCACAAATGGTCTCCTTTCATAAGGGGGAGTTTTATTAATAATGTGGAAATCTTTAACAATTAAAGAACTGCTTATTCCCATGATAGAATAAATAAACACTAGAATTTAAATTTTAATTTTTTTCTCCTTCCTTTCTGTGGTGGTGTGAATGAGAAATGTTCCTCATAGGTTCATGTTAAACACTTGTTACCCAGGTGGTGGCGCTGTTTGCAGAGGTTACGGAACCTCTATTACGGAGCCTCTATTACGGAGCCTCTAAGCCTTCCACCATTTAGCCTGAAATGTGATTTTAATGAAACATAGGATGTATGGAGCAGTCAACAATCCTGAGAATTTGATGGGACATAGATCCTTTGGCATCCTCTTAATTACTCTCAAGAAAGGTGCTCCTTAGTTCTGAGCAAAAATGTAAACTGAGAAGAAATTATATCTAATGTGACTGGGTGAACAGTGCGTCACTCTTCTGTCCATCTGACAAGGATGTGTCCCTAGGAGCTTAAACTACAGGGGTTTGTGTGATCCACATGTAGAAATGAATTTTACATGGTAGAGACTGGTTCATCACCTGATGGTGTAAGACTCAACTGTTCTTTACTGTGAAATTGGACACTTGAGAGTTTTCTCTGAGACTTAGGGTTAGAACCCAATCTCAGTTCTGAGTCAGAAGGAAATTTCATTTTAAAGATAGAGAACCACGGTTGTGGAGATAGCTCAGTGGTAGACGACTAGCAGGGCAAACATGAAGACGCGAGTTCACATCCCCAGCACCCACATAAAGAAAAACAGGCATGCAAGTCGCATTTGTAATCCTAGCGATGGGGTCATGCTGTCTGACGGCCAGTCTAGAGGAGCCTGTGGACTCCAAATTTAGTGAGAGACTTTGTCTCAAGAGGGAGGGGGGAGAGAGGGGGCGGGAGAGGGAGAGGGAGAGAGAGAGAGAAGGAAGAGAAGAGGAGAGGAGAGGAGAGAGAGAGAGAGAGAGAGAGAGATTAAATAGATAAATAGATAAAGAACATGCTTTCATGAGGAGGAGGCTAAACCGGAAAGTGGTGGTGGGTGATGGGTGGTTACAGGTAGGTTTTTATCATAGTTGTAAATGGTGGCCACAACTATTTTATTTATCAAATGGAGTAAAAAAGGAAGAGAAATCTGGGGCAGCAGGGAGCCGTGGAACTTGGTAAGGGATGAGTAGAATTGATTTGGGGGAAGAAATAGGGCGCATTCGATCCCTGTACAGTGAATGTGAATAACTACCAGGCATGCGCCAAATTCCTTGGGCAGACTCAGCATAGCCCTGTGTGAAGCTGTAGAGAGCTGTTCTTTTAACATGCGGGAACGAACAAATGGCCCCTGGAGCCAGGAGGCAGCTGAACTCTTATTTGCAGAAACATTGTGCTCGGTGGCTGCGGTGTGGTCCGGCAGAAATGAATGAGACTTTTTTCTCCCCGCTGTCCCAGGCATTCTCCTGGATGATTAATTGACAGCTCTCCAGCCAAGACTGAGTTCCTTCTGGAGGCAGGGCCCCTGGGTGCGCACCTGCCACTGCAAAACTGAAGCAAGAAAATGTATTGTCTTCCTCGTTCCCTTTGGAGCGCTGCAGCTGCTGGTCTGCTTGAAGGAATTCTTCCTCGCTTGGGGTATGAATCTGACTTGCTGGCTAAAGGAAAACTGTACATTTTCAGTGAATTCAGGGAAGCTGTACTGTAGAGATTGATTTGAAAAATCCCCGCCACTCAAAAGTTTTAGGGGCTGTTCTCTCGTCGTCCCTGCCTGTCTGGTGCCCCCTTTCATATAGGGCTTTCTGCCCACATTCTTGAATGCCACAGCACACGGTGCAGTGCGACAGCTGCGGCGGTAGCCTGGAATCCTGAGGACGCTGATGGGGCCTCGTGCCTTCAAGAGCAGAGATGCTTCGCCTGAAGGAAAAGCAAACCGAGCTGTTGGTGCAGAATTTATGAGACGTCCATCCGGCACAAATAGTTCCCGGAAGGCAAGGTCAATAGACAGTCTGCCGTGTGGAAGAAGTCTGTGGCTTTCCAAAAGTTAAAGTGGATTTGTTTGCCAAAGACACGTTTGAGCTGAAGTTTCTTGAGGCTTATTAGCAGAATTTGTGGTGTCCTCAGATTTGGACAGAAGGTTTTGATGCGAGTAATTGTAGAAGCTAGATGCAATTAAGGATTGCCATAAAAACTCTCCTGCCTGGGTACTGTCATTTTAGTTGCTTTCTTTGAGCACTGATAATGACTTTTTTTTATTAATTATGTTGTGACTTATTGCCTGTTGTGTCCAAGACACATTGTGTGGCAGAGAGAGACCCAATAAAATAACAATATAAAATATAAAAACAAGAAGCAAAACAGGTAGTATGTAACGTGGGTGCAAGTGCCATCAAAATGATAGATCAAGAGAGGTTCAGGAATCCCGGGATGTGGTGGAATGGATCTGAAGAAGCCACTGAGAAGACGACACTTAACAAAGAGAGGGGTGGAGGCTGAGTAGCCTTGTCTTGGGAGTCTAGGACCATCTGGGCAGAAAGAAGCAATCCCTAGTATAAATAGAAAAGATAAAATAATTTATTGCTAGAAATGCTGCATTTAATGAGTCAGAGAAAATGTCATGATTGTGATAAATAGCATAATAACCCTCCAGGTATGCCCATGTCCTAATTTAAGGAACTATGGCTATATTGGGAAACTTGGTGATGCCCAATATCACACATACCCCAGTAAGATAGTGATAAATCTGCCTAGACCATATAGAAGCTCTAGGATTAATGAGGAAAAAGTCCAGAATCTGAAATGTTGAAAGGATTGGATGACTATGTTGTCAGCAGATGGGGTGGAATTTGCCCTCAGCTGATGTTAAGAATAGTACTCCGGATTATCCAGGTGGACTGTGTCTAATCATCAAAGCTAATGAATAGAACAAGGAGCAAAAGAAAGAAAACTTAACAGCAGCAGGGAAAGAACCTATTCAGACATTGCTGGATGCAGAGACGGCCATAAGCCAAGAAGCGATGTGGCCCCTAGACGCTTCAAAGGAGAAGCACGTGGTTTCTTCCATGGAGGTCCAGCAAGAAACACGGCGCTGCCAACACGTTGATGTCAGCCCAGAACACTTTCACCTACAGAGTCATAAGATGGCATACCCATATCCTTTAAGTCACCCCATTTGTAGGAAGGCATTCAGCAGCCAGGGGAAGCTAACAACTGTAGCTGCCAATAATCGCCCTGAGAATTCATCAACCACACACCCAGGAGGCGCTAGTGTTATCCACTTCCCTGCATCCACTGCCTTCTAGATTTCAGCCCCGCCAGGCCCATGTGAAGAGTATCTAGGTAAATGCAAAGGAAGAAAGCTGAGCAGGAACAGGGAGCAGGAAGGAGCCAGCATCAGAGAGGAAAAGCGCATCACTTGCTAGGTCTCAGAGGTATTGGGTCACATGCTCTTTTGTGCAGGTATGAAAATCTCCAGTTTACAAATGAAAGAAAAAGATTAAGGGAATTCAGTGTGTGTGTGTGTGTGTGTGTGTGTGTGTGTGTGTGGTGTACTGATAAAGAGTCAATCCCAAGGTTTTAGGCAAACAGTTGACCACTTAGCTACATTCCCAGCAACCCTTGGAAGTATAGAGGAAGCATGACTTGACTCAGAAACTTTTTGGCTGTAAAGGCCTTGTTTATGGCAACTAGACCAAATGACTCAGAGTAAGGGGTAGGCAACAGCTTAGATCCTAGCAGCACCGCTGGGATGTGGACATACAATTGGCCTTCTGGATCAGTTTGTGAAGATGGCCCCATTCATGGCCATCCTGGAGGTTGTCAGAAGCATGGAGCTTCCCATGAGTGTGGGGAAGAACTGCTGCCCATGTCTCTCAGCATCTGATCAGCAGCAGGTACACCACGTTTACTCTCATGGTTTTCCTGTGTCCTTATCTGCTCATTACCAGATGCTTTTCTCCCATGACTGGGAAACTGAATTTCTAAGGGCCTTACTGCTGTGAACAGACACCATGGCCAAGGCAACTCTTATAAGGACAACATTCAACTGAGGCTGGCTTACAGGGTCAGAGTTTCAATCCATTATCATCAATGTGGGAACATGGCAGCATCCAGGCATAGTGCAGGAAGAGCTGAGAGCTCTATAGCTTCATGTGAAGGATGCTAGCAGAATACTGGCTTCCAGGCAGCTAGGATGAGGGTCTTAAAGCCCATGCCCTCATTGACACACCTACTCCAACAAGGCCACACCTTCTAATAGTGCAACTCCTTGGGCCAAGCATATACAAACCATTACACTGAAGTATATCTTTTCAACATTCCAGATTCTGGACATTTCCTTCATTAATCCAAGAGCTTCTGTATAATTTAGGCAGATTTGGGTCTGTGTGTGGTTGAATGTGTACTCGTGCACTTTTGTGCACTTTTGTGTCTGGGTCTTTTTGTGTTTGCTTTGAGATCCGGTCTCTTAATGACCTTGCAAGGGACCACTTAGGCCAGGATAGCTGCATCACCTCTCCCAGCCTCCAGGGGTCCTCAGCTCTCCATTTCCCATCCTGCAATGCTGGAATTGCAGGAGAGTCACCACACCCAGCTTTTTACACGGACTCTGACATGCAACCCATTCTTTCTGACTTCTAGTGTTCATTTTCTCTCCTCTTACAAGTGTCCTAATTCTTCTGTGGTGGTTAACAATCCTGTAAGTCAGAGGTTCACAAGCTGTGGGTTTCAACCCTTTAGGGCTTAAATGACCCTTTCACAGGGTTCATCTAAAACCATCAGAAAACATAGGTGTTTACATTAAGATTCATAATAGTAGCAAAATTACAGTTATGAAGTAGCAACAAAAAAATAACTTCATGGTTAGGGCTCACCATAATGTGAAGAACGGAATTAAAAGGTCACAACATTAGGAAGGTTTGGAACCACTTCTGTAAGAGCATTTGGCCTTGTGACTTTGTAAATACAAATCACCCTCCCTTAGACAACAGGAGGGCACTAGATTCAAATTTAGTAACAGACTTCTAGAGAATTCTCTGTGGCTCTGAGGATCCAGCCCAGTGTTTCCTGAATGCATGCTAGATACCCACTCTATCATCAAAGTGCATTCTAGCGCAGCTGTTAGAATCTAGAAAGCAGTAACCCAATTATAGAAAATGGCAGAAGCTGGTTATCTATGGGGAATCATAAGAGATCAAAATAAATATTTTTCCTGATGTAATGAATTAGGGGTGAGATATCTCCAGATATTATAATCCCAACACTTCTTTTTGTTAGATTAACTAATACTTATAATGAAATATTTTCTTTATGCTAATTGAGTCAGTGTTGAATACTTACAGTTAGAAAAAATAATCCAGAGGCTGGAGAGCTGGATCAGTGGTTAAAAACACAGGCTGCTCTTCCAGAGGACCCAGATTCAATTCCCAGCACCCACATGGTAGCTCACAACTGTCTGTAACTCCAAATTCAGGTGATCCAATGCCCTCTTCCCTTTGTAGGCACAAGGTGTGTACACTGTGCCTATACATACACATAGTCAAAACATCCACACACATAAAATAAAATAATTTTTTTCATTTAAAAAACCAGTTGGTAAACCATGCCTCCTGATATATATACCAACTAATATATACCAATGTATGGTGGTTTGGATAGGAATGGCTGCCAAAGGCCCATATATTTGAATTCTTGGTCATTAGGGAGTAAGGCAACTTGAGAGGCATTGCTTATATAGCCTCTGTGGAGCAGGTATGGCCTGGTTGGAAGAAGTGTGTCACTAAAGTTAGACTTTGGTTTTTAGAGGTCTAAGCCAGGTCTAGTGGCTCTCTGAAATTCTGCTGCCTACAAATCTGGATTAGAATTTTCAACTTCTCCAGCACCATGATGTCTGCTTGTCTGCCACCAGGATGCTTCCAGCAATGATGACAATAAACTGAACCTCTAAAACTGTAAACAAGCCCCAATTAAATGCTTTCCTTTATAAGAGTTGCCATGGTTATGGTGTCTCCTCACAACAACAGAACACTAACTAAGACAAAGGCTTTAATATTCTGCACTTCAAAGACTCTGTGCAACCAGATGCAACTCTACTCTCTCTGTGAAGCTGTGACTTTTACTGCTTAAACTAGGGTATAATCTGCACACATGTGGTTTTCCAGTCATAACCCTTGAAGGTGAATAAAAGCAATTGATCTTTTTCTATTTCCCCAATGATCAGTTTCTTACCTTTAGTCCGCCTTTCTTGATTTCAAGAGTGAGCAAACAGAAGTTTGGCTCCAAACTTTAGCCCAGAATCCTGTTGTTATTTACTTTGAATTTTACAGAAAACTCCCATGAAGATTCTTCTCTATGAAACAATTCTCTTGGTCATTAACAAGGTATTTGCAAAGAGTCTGTCACCATGACAAAAATACCTCAGGCAATCAACACAAAGGAGGTTAATTTTGTCTCATCATTTTGGTATTTCAGGCCGTGGCCATCATCACCTGGCCACATTGCCTTTAGGCCTCTGGACGTCATAAATTATGACAGAGCATCAGTAAAGGAAGTGACTCACTTCCTGATGAACAGGAAGTAGATAAGAGAGAAAAGCAAGGACTAGAGCCCCAAAAGTCCTCCTCAACTACACATCTTCAGTAACCTAACTTATTTTTTATGAGACTCCATTTCCTAATAGTCCCACCATTTCCTGGTAATATCACAGGCTGGGGACTGAGCTTTTAACTGAGGGCCATTGGAGGCTATTCAAGATTCAGGCAAGGATACTCTCCATGCCACTTGAAAATTCATAAAGGCCCTTAAGTGGGAAGGACATCATAAAGCTGTCAATTTATTTTTTACCATTTTTATTAATGTTATTTAACTTAGTGTGCATCTGTAGGTGTGCACACATGTGCCACAGTACATGTCTGGAAGTCAGAAGACAGCTTGCAGGAGTCAATCAGTTCTCAATATCTAGCACACATGTCACAGGGATGGAACTCAGGCTTGGCAGCAGATCCCTTTACCTGATGAGCCTTCTCACCAGCTCCACCATCTTGTCTTTTAATATTGACATGGGCATGGAATTATTTCATCATCATAGTGACATAACACAGTCTAAGATGAAATTCTGAGAAAGGAACATAAATGAACACAACATGTAAGACTGCCATTTGTTCCAACTTCTTTCCAAATGGATTTTGGATTTGATGTCTGGAGTCTAAGTCAGCCATTTTGTTTCATAAAATGGAAACCATCCTTCATGATGGTGGAACAGCATAAGCTAAGGAGGCTGGATGTAGGATGACTTCAGGAAATGACTCTGCCTACCCTTGGGTCCCAAGTTTATGTCTATCTAGAGAGAAGGAGAGATAGAGAGATAAAGAGATAGTAACAATAAATTATATATTGCTAAGCCTTTGTTACTTAGGTCTGGTGTCCCTTTCAATCACCTATTCCTAAGCCTTTTATAACATGGCTAGATCTAAGCCAAGCAGAGTATTTACCTCTACACTACCTGATGCCGTTTTGCACTGCCCTCACTCAGCCTTCATGGGTGATCTTAACCAAGACATGGACAGATTGTAAACACCACCACAGCAAAGTTCGAAATATACGCACTAAATATTAAGCTTGGTTATTATATTCAGAACCCACATATTCCTAGGTAGGCTCAGACTTGAGCATCCCCTTATCCTCACGTACAGAAGCAATATTCTGTCCCTGACCTGCATGGCAAGTCTCAGGTTGGGTCGGCCTCACCATGTCTACCTTACTTTGCCAACCTTGATCTTCTCTAAGGCCATACACTGTAAATAATAAATCTGATTGTTGATCTTGGATGATTAATAGATCCTCTCTCAGCACCCCAGTCTCCTCACCCGTGTAATGGGAAGAGTCTCATAGAATGGTTCAGAGAGGATGAGGTAATACACAAACTTTGGTGGTGGTGCCTTGTATATCCTCAAATTGTGTTACTAATTATGGTCATTGTTTCACTCAAAAAGAGAAGGTCAAAAAGCAGAAAGACCTGGACAGGGAAATCTACTGATGTTTGTGGAAATGAGTAAACCAGGTCTTCAATGGAGTCATCTTTCTTGAGTCACTCCCAAACATATCTTCTATTTCATAAGTGGTAGAAAAGTCATTACATGAAAACATGAGATGTCTGCCTTTGTCATCCACTTAACTTAACAAAGCTTTTCATCCAATAAGTTCAGTTCTTTATATAAAGCAGGCAGGCAGGTAACCTGAAGCAGAAGTAAGCTTGCCTGTGTTCTTTGCCTCTGAGTTCCCAGCTGCTCTGGCCCATGACTAAGCACCCTCCACATGATCCTTGTTTACCCACAGTGCTTTGCAAATGTACAGCATCTTTTAAGAGAGTGTTTGTAAACTTCCCTTGTCATCAAATGGAATCATCTGCAGAGATCTGCCTGATTACAATGCTGTTTTTTTAACAGGCAGTCATTCTGGGAACTGTCCTTAGCCAGGCAAACCAGGCTCAAAGAAACATGATCTCCTTTCTAGCCAATGTGAGAATAATGATGGTAGGGAGGTGAGGTTGGAGTTGCAGGGTTTGCTTTCTTGTGAGGAAAACCACACATTGAGTTCTTATTTAACAATGTCTCCTGGGTGCAGGGATGGGGGAGAGGGTGAACCGACCTCCTTTGCAGAGGTATCTGATTTCCACAAATTCACCAGGAAGACAAGGTTACCCTCACTTCCCCTTTCCATGTTTCTGGAGGCTTATCTGTGTCCCTCTGTCAACAGAGAGAAGAGGGACAGCATTCATTCAGAGTAGCTCACAGCTACTGGGCCTTCCTTAACTTGTCTCTTTAACCTATTTCTGTTGTTTAGATTCCACTTAATACTCTCACTCAGAAATGCACAACTTCATGGTCACTGTGGGGTGTTCTGGCCTTCCTTAGTCTCTGAGGACCCAGAGCATTGAGCAAAAGTTCAGTTAGAATCACAAATGTGTGAGATAGGGTGTTTGTTTATGGTCTATAAATCTTAAGATTCAATTTCACATAATGCTGTCATGAATATATATATATATACACATATATATAAATATATATATGAAATATCTATTCTTAAAAGCCATTTTGAAGATGAACACACATGTGATAAAGGCAAAGACACCATTACTTCTGCTGGCCAGAATGCCACACACACACCTTTTCTAAAGTGAGCTATTTGAATTGGTGAGTGCCTCTGAAGTTATCTGCTGCATAACATAGCTCTTGCAGAGGGCCAGAATTGGTTCTTAGAGCCCACATTAGCTTTATACCTCAAGATCCTGTGGAGTAGATACTTCTTTTTGGCTTCTGTGGGCACCCAAAGTTCATATGCGTAGTGTATACATGCGCGCGCTTGTGCACACACACACACACACACACATGAAAACAGGTACCTTTTAAAATTAAAAAGATTGAGCTACATATACCTTAGTACATCTATCTTTTCCTCATAACACCTGTGAATGAGAATATCTTCACACAGTGCCTTCTAGTACTAGATGTGGTCTCCCATTCCCAACACTTGGAACAAGGGAGTATATGACCATCTTGTCCCATTATGTGGGATTATATTTTAATGGTGGTAAAATGTGTAAGCTCACTGAGTCCTCTGATTCTGATCCCCCGCCACCACCTGTAACTTATGTATACCATTTCTATGACGGAATCATTTTATATTCCTAACAGCTAGTACAATTTCTGGCAGGCCGTAGATAGACAGCAAATGACTGCTTAGGTATTACTAGGAAACAGCTCCTATATCCATGTTATCTGCTAGGCCCTGTTCCAAGAGCTTTGCAGATATTAATTACTTAATCCATATGGCATCTCTAGGAAGTAGTTGCTATTATTACTCTATTTGACAGATGACAAAAAAAAAAAAAAAAAAACCGGGATATGAAGATTCAAAAGCAACCGGGTCCTATGTGGCTGAGTTAAAACTAAGGGAATACAGTCTTGATCACATTTTTTGTCTCTGCTCTCATCCCAAACCATAGGCCCTATTTATTGTACATAACTTGAGATATTCCCATGTTCTACAAACTATGGTTCTAATTCCCCATTTTTGGACAACCAGTGGAGAATAGAGACCACCTTGTTAATGATACTAGGTCTTAAAACTGTCACGAGGAACATGGACACAGAGTTTTCTCTTCTTTCTTCCATAATGACATGGTTTCAATAATAATAATAATAATGATGATGATGATGATGATAAATAATAATAACAAAAAATAATAAAATTTCAATGAGGATAAACAAGAAAACTATAGTTGCTCCCAACTCTTCCAGTATCATTTAGATAGACAACGGAGCTGTGGGTTTTGTAATGGTTCCTAAAACATAATACAGTGGCTGCATGTCACTAAAATCAAATCAGCACAGATATCTGGGGACCTATGACAACAACAGGGGACCCTTAATATACTATGAGAGACTAGAAAGAACAAACCAGTGTTTCCAGTCACCTGAGAAGGCTCCAAGAAGCCACGAGACAGAAGTGAAGATGTCAACGTTGTTCTGAATCTCCTTCACTGACTCCCACAGAGGTAGACGCCAGTCTGCCATCTCACCTGAAAGAGCAAGAAGGGCACAGTTGTAAATGGGCGTCCCAAGAAGCTGGACAGCAAACCCTGGAGCACAGGGAATACGGAAGTTTGAAAGTTTTTTGAAAAAGAACAAAGTTTTGTTCTGTCTTGTTTGTGTTTTGGGTGGGTAACTAGGGGAGTCAAAAGTTTGTTTTGTTTGCTTATTTGAAAATCTCACACATGCATATACTATATCTGGATCATATCCATTCTAACTCTCTCCTTTCAACTCCTTAAGCCCCAAATCACATTTGTCTCCCAAACTCACAGCTTCTTTTCTTTCTTTAAATAGCCCACTGAGTCCAGGTCATGCTCCCCTTATGCACATCGTGAAGTATGTGCACCCAACCTTCCAGTGGGCACGCCTACAAAACAGTGATTATTTTCCCCCAGTATGCATCAACTGCCAATAGCTCCTGTACTAGGGATAGAAGGCCCTCCCTCATTCATATTAAACCTTTTTACTGACTTAGTCTTTTCTAGGTCATGTTTGAGTTTATCACAACTACTGTGAGCTCATGTGTGCAAAAGCCACGTCATTGTTCAAAGGACAGCGTTCCACAGCACTTCTTCCACATCAGCTGGCTTGCACATTCTTCCTCTGATTTTTTTTATGAGCTTTGTGAGAAAGTTGATATAGATGTCCCATCTACCACTGAGGATACAGTCACTTATTTTCAGTACTTTGACCATTTATGAATCTCTATATTATCCACTTTCCACTGAAACCAGAAGTTTCTTTGACCAGCATAAATCTAGGAATATACATGTAAATGTTTAGTAGACAGTTTGACACTACAATTAAACAAGATAACACCAATCTGCTCTCTTTTTGTTCCTATGACTTCTCTGCCCATGAATTTGGATTGTTTTTTATGGAACCAAGCACGAACTGCCTCCTGTCAAACATACAGGCCAGGCTTCAAATCCAATCAAGGGAATGGTTGGTGACTCCCATAAACAGACTTGATACTATTGCAAAATTGGGCACAACTCACCTGTCAGGTCGGTAATACAGCAGAGAGGAGCTATTGTTGCCTGGATATAACCATGTTTAGCGTTTCTTCCCTAGAAGAATGCATAGTACCTTCTGACTCTATGAAAGCTAGCTACAAGGGAGGAAGTTTCCTGGTCAGTTCCAGACTGATTCTATATTTTCTGTATCTAGAGTATGTGGTATCTTCAGCAGCAGGTCTTACCATCTAGTTATGATGTATAACCAAGAACAACAGAATTAGCCTGAATAGGTGGAGATGTTTTGGGGCTTGTCTGATGAGTAACTCACTGGGAGGTAGCCTGGACCTGATACTAAGTCTACCTTGTCTGTTTTGCCTTCCTTTACCCCAGGTGTCTCTCTGCTATGTAAGAATGATTCAATTTGTGACTAGCAGTGGGAATTGGAAGGTGAGAAGGGCAGACCATTTGCTCAACACTGAAAAAAGAACTAAAAAGTCCACCTGTCTCTCATTCAGCAAGAGATTGGTGTAGTGATTACCACAGGGAGTGAACGCATGAGGGAGCAGTACACTTGGAATGAGGGATGTTTCTGGGGATTCATTTCCAACATGGCACTCTTACGTCTGGTACCCTCATTGGCCTCGGAAACCCAATAAAGATGAATAAGAGAGCACAGAGAAGAATTTCCCTTAGCAAAGCTATGGCCATAGCCTTGAGCAGAAGCCAGTCAAACGTCCTAAAACAAGCTTTACTATATCCACCTCCTTCTGTGTAGTAAAGAATAGTTAGAAGAAAAGATAGAAAATCTGTGCATGAATTCCCCAGCTCCAAGAAATAAAATTCACTCTTATTTTCACCTATGTATCTATCAGAGATGCTCCACTCAAAGACTAACGGTGAGTGTGACAAGGCCACTTTCCCAATATTCCTGATTCTTCTCATGTTTTGTTATTCAGCCAACAAAAGGAGTCATCTGGACAACATGCCTTCTGAATATCAGGTTAGACTATCAGTCAGAGCCTCTCAGCTCTGTTTTTCAACCTTTAAAACTTGAACAAACCAAATAACAGTAATATGCATATGCTTAAAGTTAAACAGAAAATAAAGGTTTTCTGTACTTTTCCCCTATTCTTGGTTCCTAAAATGTCATTTAAATGAAATGAAACTGGGCTTTACAGAGATGGCTCAAAGGTTAAGAGTACATAGTACTTTTTGCAGAAGACCAGGATTCTGTTACTAGCACCCACATGACCGTCCATAACTTTCAAGAAATCTGGTACCTTCATCTGCCCTTCATTGATATCAGGCACACACACAATAAACATACAAATATGTAGGGAAAACACTCATACACATAAAAAAACTAATGTTATCAATTTATTTCTGACAAATAAATGAAATTAAATCAGTCTTCAATGACATTAAAGATTTTGACTCAGTCTATTGGACCTTGATCCAGTATTCACTTGATAAACATTAGTTTTCTCCTTGACTCCAGATTCTGGTTTGTCTTTGCCTTGGTGGCAGAATCTTCCATGTGATTGGGCCTCTCTGTGGTCCACCTACTTACCATTGTCCCACTCCCATTCAGCATCCTCTTCTGAGATGCTTTCCCCAACCAGAATGAGCTCCACTGTACCCGGGCTTTCCAGTGCCCACTGCTCACTGTTCTTCTCAAAATGCAATGCTTACTGTCTTGTGCGTGCCTTGCTTCCCCGATAAACTCCAATTCCATATGAAATCCTTGCCATCATCATGTTAAATGTAACAGGCCAAACACCAACCAACAAACACTGCGTTCGATGTCACTCACTCATGTGTCTGTTGAAGACTTTTTCTCGGTTGAGAGTTCCTCTGCCCAAATGGGTCTAACTTGTGTCAAATTGACATGAAACTTCTCAGAATACAGGCTCAAACCATCCAATAGAGACAAATATAAGCATATATATGTTTGTATATAATATTATATATACATGTAAAGATATATAATAACTGTGCTGCTGAAACTACATATAAAGTGTTTATAGCAGATTTAAATAGATTGGTTGTATTTTTAACCCCCGGGATTGATTGGTTGATTGATTGATTTATTGAGTTGCTAAAGTTATTGACTTGCTAAAGTTACTGCTCACCTCTATGAAAAAAATGAGCAAATCTGGGACTCAGTATGAAAGGCTCTTGGAATTTGAGGCGGATCACCTCAATCATGGAATGCAATTTTTCTTTGATAAAATTACAGCAGAGCATGGACCTTATTTTGCCTCATAGGTGAGGAATCTAAGGTTAAGTTTCCTCTTCCACATCTAACACCCAAAATGAAATAAATACAGACACCAATACGAGGGAAGTAAGTCATAGATGGTCCTTTAGAAGTCAATTTTATCTGCGCATCTAACCATAAAGGCGGCATCTGCTCTGCTAAATACAGGTGTTTCATATCCTTGTCATTAATTGGAGGGGACATTATGTCATCGTACATCAACAGTTAAGGTTGGTTAAAGTGCCACTTATCTCAGGTGCTGTCATTAATCAGATTCTTTCGAGCTTGGTAACTCCAGAGGCTTGGCTCGAAGCTGCTCAAAGTAGACGAATTTTCCCTGTAGGTTTGAGGTGTCTTTTTATTATCGTCTTGAATGAAAACCTTGGGACCCAGACATAAGTGGCTATTAAGGAGCTGTTCTGATGCTTCAAAGAAGAGAAACATCCTTCCTTGCCTTCACGGCCCCACTCTCATGCTTCTTCAAAAGAGCCGCACTGGAGAGGGAGGAACCTCAGTAGGGCTGTCTTCTAATTGTGCTTTAACCCATTCAAGGATCTCAGAGCACCAGGGACACACTTCGAAGCGGGAGAATAACAGCGGTCTGTGGAAGCAGCGCCCTCTCCGCTTGCCTGACACTCGGAGCCCCTGGATGCCTTCCTGGTCGTCCTCAAACCAGAAGAGCTACACACACATTCGTTGCTTCTGTGAAAATATTTGTTCCACTCTTTTCCTTTGGAATTGACGTATATTTTCAGGAGCAGAACAGCAAGTTTACTTTTCTTTTCCTTTTCTTTCTTTCTATTTTTTTTGCTTTGTTTTTTTGTTGTTTGTTTTCTTTTGTTTTGTTTTAGAATGCAGCCTCTATGCGCTCTGTCACTCCAGTCGTAAAACTTTAAGCAAAATCTTCATGTTGCCGGTTGAGAACCGACCCGATGGATCTCGGAGCTGGAAGAAGGAATTCTTCTCAGAGCCTCCAAACGAGAACTGAATCTAAGACCTGATCCAGACTCTACCTAACACTTGCTCTCTGTGATAGCTCTGAACGGAGAAGTCAACTGAGCCTCAACTTCTGAAGAGCAAGCCCACTAATGCAGGATGCTGTTTTAAGCCGTGAAGCCTGTGGTCATTTGCTAGAGCTTAACGGCAGAGGAGGAAAACAGCCAAAATCATCTAAACAAAAACTCCTGGTCTTTGTTCTGTGAGCAACAGAGGCCTCTGCTGGGATTATACTGGGAATGGCAAGATCTTGGGTATTTTTGTTCTTTAATTGCTTCTGTTTGCTCCTTTTCCTCTTCTTCTGAAAAATTTGAAAGCATTTGATGCACTTTGGCCATGCGTCCTCTCATGCCTGATTCTCTTCTTTCCCTTCCCATTCGTCCCTTTCACGGTCCCATGGAGCCTCGTTACTATTCTAACCTTAAAGACCACACTAAGATTTAATTCTCTTTGCAAACCAATTGTTAGAGCTATTCTGTTAAGGATGAATTGAGATGTCTGTTATTTAGCATCACCCCCAAAGCCTTCAGCTTGGGAATCTGTCGCTATGATTTGAGTCCAACAGGTGTTAGCTCTCAATGCACTCTACCACTGAGCCGTATACCCAGTCCCTGAATCAAAGCTCTTTCTTCCAATTTGTTGCAGTAAAGACATGGTTTCATCTGCCTCGGCCAGCGCGACCTTAACAACACTTGGTTTCTCTTGCCCTTCTCTTAAATGTGGTCTATGGATTATAAAATATACAGGCTTGAGTGCTGCCTTTGCAGTAAGGGTCAGGCAGATCAACTCAGCTGAAGATAGGCAGCTGAACTTCACTAGACCCCAGAGACCAGTCCAACTGGTATCTTTGTTATCTCCTTCCTGTTTTGCCTGAATAAATGGTCAGCACCTGAGCACTAGAGCAAAGAACGTGGCAACAACTTCTCTACAAAGTAGAGAAGTAGGGTGAGGCAAAGGAGCTCTCAGGAACATCCAAGCTCTGAATTAATTATATCTAACATCATTTTCTTTCTCTCTTTTTGGTAGCAGATGGGTGCTAAGATATGCAAGATGCAGAGCTGGAAATAAACCCATAGATCGAGCCCAGGGCACTGTGAACAATTTGAAGAAGACGTCCGCTCCCTCATCACCCTCTGTGGAATCACTGTAGGAGAAAGATGCAAGGGAACAGTGGACAGTGCCCTGAAGACAAAAGGGACTGTTTCCCACGCTGCACTTTTCAGTGAGTTTCAAGTAATGTGTATCTGCTGTGTCCCTTGAGGGTTATTACATTTTATATTCTTTACCTTCCTTTCAAAAGAAGGATGTACCACTTTCCTGGTGTTCATTTACATGCCTGTGATAAATTACTGTAACCAGATCAGAGAGATAACATAACCAGCCTATTAATTACAATGATTATTATTTAATGGGGAAAAAACTGGGATTCTAGGCACAGTGCGCAGTAAGGAGAAAACTTAGCAATACATTATACAGACTGGTATTTTATCTTGAAGAGTAAGATAAGTGTCCAGCCAATGCCACAATCTAGAAAATATGCTCATTAGCCCTATAAGATTTATATGTATAATTGACCATAGTATTTTAACACTATTTGCTTGATCTGGCAGTACATGAACAACAAGGGGAAACTATATTTCAATTACATTGAAGAAATCACTCAACAAACATGACAGGCCTGGTCTTACCCAGCAATGTGGGTGTAGACAGTGGGGCTCAAGATGCTTTCTGATTTTTAAAGATTTATTTGTTTTCATTTTCTGAGTGTTTGCCTTCCTGTGTATAGAGTGTACTACATGTGTGACTAGTGCTTTCAGAAGCCTGAAGAGGGTGTTGGATCCCCCAGAAACTGAGATTACTGTTGTGATCCTACATGCGAATACAGAGCTGTGAACCCAAGTTTCTCTCACTAGCAGCGAGTGTTCTTAACTGGAGACACATCCTCTCTCCACCACCCGAACTAATTTTAAATTAAACCATATATCCATTGCTACTGGTTGTATTTCCCTAACTATTTTTAAATAGAGGTTGGGAGGAAGGCATTCTTCACCTCAGTTGTCTTCAAATACAATTAATTTAAAAATAATAAAAAGCATAGTTTGGAGATAAATGTCAACACTTTCTCAAAGAGATGCTGACCTTCCTGGACTCTACTATCGCCATCAGACAGCTGATTTATCATACTTCCCTTAGCAACAAAGCTGAAAGTGGCTGCTGTCCCTGCCGTCCTAAAGTTCTATGCATTGTTCAGCCCTTGCGGCAGAATCTGCACTGTTTGTTAGTGTGTTTATTTATTCATTATGTTAGATTCTTTACACTCATTCTACAATTTAAAGTATTTTTTATTAAAAAATGACAATATTCTCTTGTGACATCTGAAAAGTTTGCCACATTCAGATTACAGTATCCATTAGTAAAGTTTTATTGGAACATATCTATGCTCTTTTGTTAATAAATATATTGTCTGTGGCTGCTTTAGTTCCCCAAGAACAGAGTTGAATATTCTGGCCAGAGACCATATGGCCAGCAAAGTTTCAAATATTTACAATCTGGCCTTTTATAGACAAAAAAAAAAAAAAGTTGCTGATCCCTGAACATAAAAAGTATATGGATTCTCAATGTTGGCTACACATTAGAATCACCTAGAAAGCCTTAATATACCATTTGATTGTACACCAGACTGATTAAATAAAATTTCCTGGAGGTCAATTCCAGGCCTCAATAATATGACAGCTTCCCAGGGGATTCCAATGTCACACAGATCTGAGAGTCAGCACTCTCACACTGTGCAAGGTATCGCAAACTTAGCATCTAATTTTGGTAGAGCCTAGCAAATTGCTCAAATAGGGAATGGTTCCTAAGATGAGTTTTTAGAGTTCCTGGTACCATTGATGTTCCTGGAAGCAACTCCTGGCTTCTGGTAGGCTGTCTGCTAACTGATATCCTTGAAATCATTAATGCATAGCTGCTTCAGTAAGCACTCATAAAAATACATATGTGATCAAACAGCTAAAATAATTAACTAAATGGATCCACAGACTCGGTGTGAGGGGTGGAATTACTGATTTCCAGAGGCCTATAATACGGTCAATAAGAAAGTTTAACTCAAAATAAACATAGTGCAGTTGCACCCCAAATATTCCCCCTTTATCACAACCAGTAAACATCCCCACATTACATCAAGCAGAAGATAGCCAGGGATAGAGAGAAGACTGGAATAGAGAATTTAAGTATAGGAGTTTTAAATCCACAAAGTTCAAACAAGTGTTATTAGTCACTGTTATATCGAGTCAACTGCCTACCTCTCAGAATCTCCATATTCTTGTGTTATATTCCATATAAATGGGAGTAAAACCTCATATCTCACAGAGATGATTGTTCTTAAACATATGAGGCTTTCTCTTTCTTATGCTGTATGATTGTGAGAAAGTTTTCATAGGTCACAAGGGCCAACTTCCACCACACAAATGTGACTTTCATTATGTAAAGCTCTTACTTGAGTACTTGCCTTTAATGGCTAAGTATGAATGCCTCAAAGAAAAGAGTTATACAGTCACCGTCGGTTCCTGAATTACATCACAGTTCTTTCCAAAAAGGTTGCAATGTGATAATTTGGCATATGCTGAAAGTATAGAACTTCACTGAGGTATGTGGAGTTTTCTGAGTTAACAACAGAAAACAGGCTTTCTTTACAATTTCTCACAGCGCTAGCATTGTATATTTCCCATCTCTTCAGCTTTAGGATTCCTTGTGACCATTAAGAATATGTACTCTTGGTGACATGTTAGCACTGGAATCTGTTTCATTGATGTGATGACATTTTGTGTTGCGTAGCCTCCTGAATGTCATTCGAATATCTCCACCTATGTCTTCATTACCCAGTCAGGTGCAGTCTCGTTCTAATAAATAAATAAATAAATAAATAAATAAATAAATAAATAAACTGCTTTTTCTTTCTTTCCTTCCTTCTTTCTTTCTTTCTTCCTTTCTTTCTTTGTCCAACTTAAGATGTTGCTACAATGGTCATTAGGCTAACTGGCATGAACCCCAACCCCTGATTCACCTCCCTTGTTTTGAATGAATCTTTCATTCCCACAAGATACTCCCAAATTCTGATTTGTTAATCCTACTGTTTTCAAATGTCAAAATTATTTTGAATACTTTCTGTGGCAGGATTATCATCATTCAAAAATACATTTTCCTATTCAATAGACTAAATAAAACCCATGAGTAGCAAAGACATTAAATTTTTTTCTTGTTTTATGTTTCCAATATTTTAGTTTTCTTTCATAGAGCCATCTTCCCTACTTGCAAACTGATTCCTCTTCTTTTGTCAGTTTTTAGTACTGGGTAAAATGAAGCAAAGGATAAAATGAAACACAGAAAACACCCAAGACTGGCCAGGAAGGCCTTGCCTTCGCACCCCTGATTGTCATGTGCCTCATACTGGATGAATCCACATACTCGATGTGGATTAACTATACTAATGTTTTCATATCTCCAAAACTGTTTTCTACTTGTTATGTATGGATTACACACACACACACACACACACACACACACACACACACACACTGACTTTTGCTTTATACATCTGACTTTTTAGTCAGTGCTGGTTTACTAATTTCCTCATAAGACCAAACTTCAGGGATGTAGATTCATATCCACACAAACCAGAAGGAAGTAGTTGGCAAATGTCTGCTACAATCTCTCATTGTTGTTTTATGTTACTGTATAACAAATGACCCCGAATTTAATTTTTAAGTATCTACCCTGAAAAAAAAAATGTTGTGATAGGGAGAATGCTTACATAGTCCCAGGCATAGTGTTCTTGTGCATACTCTGAAGAAACCAGCAGCTTGTTGTGAGGTTAAAATGAGGTACTGTGTGAAAACCTTGTACCATGAGATCTGTTGCTTGGGAAGTACTCAGAACACATCTGTCATTATTACCCAAACAAAGAATAATATTAATGACAAAAAGTATATGTTGCAGCAGGTGTGATTATCCTTCGAAATGTGAGAATTATTGGTTCTTCCATCTTACCAAATTGAAATTCCAATGGAATGGATTCTTTTCTAGAAAAATATAAATCACATACTCAGGAAGGATTTTAAAACCCAGATACAAGCTGAAACTATTAAGGAAAGAAAATAAATGTAAAAATGTGATCCCAGACTCATGGCAATTGGCATTTTAACCTCCTTTGAGAAGCAGAAAATTTCAGTATCACTTGGATTTTAACATTGTAAAAAAGAGGGGCTGGAGAGTTGGCTCAGCAGTTAACAGCACACACTAGCTGTTCTTCTAGAGGATATGGGTTTCTACCCCCTACACCCACATGACAGAGCACAACTGTTTGTAACTCTAGTTCCAGGGGATCTGATACCTTCACACCGAAATACATGCGGACGAAATACCAAGCCACATGAAATAAAATAAAAAAACAAAAATAAATAAAAATTTATAAAAAGATTATAAAGAAGATGCAAGCATACAATTTAGCACAAAAATATGGTGATCAACAAAAATTGCTGAAACACAAAAATGCCAATACTATGACCAACTTTACATACAAAAATGCTAAATAAAATACAAGCAAGTTAACTTTTGATTTATAATGGAAGTTCTGTATCATTCCCAATGAATGCAATGATGCTTTCACTGGTGGTCAGCTTTGAGTTGCCACCATGACTGGATTAGGACATGTCTGGGACCTTAGTAGAATGCATCTGTGGATGTGTCTGGAAGAATGGACCTTGAGATTGTATACCTCTTCCTGAGTGACTCCAGCATATCCAGGGACAGTCATTAAATATCACTATTTTAGTTAAGATTATGTTGCAATTCTAGTTAGTGGAACTCAAACTATAAAACAGAATACCCTAAAGATTGGAAACAATAGCCTAAATTAGAGATATTGTGGTTGCTTACCTATAACAGATACTAGAAAAGGAGATTTATTTGAAAAATTATTACATCTGAAATCCTGCTTGGTCCTCAGCTGCTTTAACATGGAAAGTAACCACAATCTGTCACACCCCACATTACTATCTTTAAAATATAGAACTCTAAGAACTGAGGCTGGAGTGATGGCTCAACTGTTAAGAGCACTTGTGGCTCTTGAAGAGGATGTGGATCTGGTTCCCAGCACATGCACAGCGACTCACAACCATCTGTACGTCTAGGTTCAGGATATGCAGCACCCTCCTTTGGCCTCCACCAGCATGTACATGGTTCAAATGTATACACTCAGGCAAGGCATTCACATACACAGAATAAACATAAGCCTAAAATTATTTTAAATATGAGAGTTATTCTTTAATTTTACTAATGGAAATGCCAATGGAAAGCATTATTTTCTAGGAAAATATAAATCACATACTTGAGAGGGATTTAAAACTAAGATAAACTCAAACTATTAAGGAGATAGAAAATAACTGTTAAAAAACGTGAAGCCCACCCAAGGGTCGTATTGGTGTCTGTGGGTATCCTAACAATGGTTAAATCAAGTGACTGCTTCTCTTCTCGGGCTGTACCACTATTGATTTGTTGTAAGACATAGAATTAAGAAGACAGACAGTAAACTGACTAGCAAAGCAATATCTTCCCATTTACTTATTATTCCAAGCTTAAATATATGATAATAATATCCTATTCACAGTAGTAACTGAAAACACAAAATACCTAGGAATAAACTGAGCAGAGACATGCTGCATCTTTTTACCGAAGGTCTCATGAGAAAAGTTGAAATAGAGAAGCTGTGTTCTTAGTGAAAGAATGTCTAACAGTGCTCAGATGTTTTTGTAACTCAATCTTAAATGTAACATAATTCCTTTGAACACCCAAATAGAATTTCTCTTTGGGGATTAATAAAATACTGCTAGGAGAAAAAATGTCTGAAATCACAGAGTGATCAGTTGAGGCTTTCTTTAGCAGATAACCCAATATGTCATGAACCACAATTGTTAAGTGATCTTGAAATTGGTGCCAACATAAATACATCAGAGGAATCAAGTAGAAAATCCAAAAATAGCTGATGTATATTTAAGAATTAACAAATGATAAAGATGACATTTTAAACCTGTGGAGGAAAGATAAATTATATAATTAATATTAGAAGAAAATGTGAATCTTTTTGTAATCCTGAAGTTGGAAAAGGTTTTCTAAACATGAAACCACAAAAAAGAAATCATGAAGAAAAATGAATATATATTTGATCTATAAAAATATGCTACTTAAAACCATCTCTGGGGTGGGAAGGCCTAATAAATGGTTTTCCTATGGAAAACAAAAGACCAATATTTTAGTATCGTTAGATCCTGCCCATAATAGACAAAAATTAGTAGATATAGAAGAAAATATTTTTAAAAAGAAAGAAAAGAAATAATAAACTCAATATTTAAGATGAGCAAAATATAGTAAGGAATAAGACACAGGGCACAGCAGGGATTGTTTGCCGTTCTTGCAGTGCACCAGAGTTCTGTTCCCGCTACACACACGGTAGCTCAGAACCTGGTAATTCTAGTTCCAAGGGATAGACTGTCATCTTTTGGTATCTGTACGAGGCACACACACATGAACAAATACACACACACACACACATGAACACGGAAACATACACATTCACAAATAACAATTTTTTTCTTTTTTAATTTCTCCATCCTTTTCACTCTTTCCAGAGTTAACTTTCCTCCAAGATAAAAATTTCATGAGAGTGAAGATGTTTCTGGGAGAGATGGGCAAGAGGCATTGCAATATCTCTCTCATCAATGTGAGTGGAATTCATCCAGTTACCAATGGCCTGTATAGAGCAAAAAGGAAGAAAATTAATTTCTCCTTCTTCCATTTTTAACTTTTAGACTTATTGATTTATTATTTATTATTTATTTATTTATTTATTTATTTATGTATTTATTTATTTATTTATTCTGTGTGGGGGGTGTTTTATCTGCAGATATATGTATCACACGAGTGCCTGCTAGAAAGAGAAGTCAGGAAAGGGCGTGAGATTCCCTGGGACTGGAGTAACAGAGGGTTAGGAACCACCGTGTGGGTGCAGGGAAATGAACTCGGGTCTGCTGCAAGAACCAGTACACCTAACTGCTAACTGCTTTCCTGGCTTTCCAGCTTGCAGATGTGAGACCTCTCATCCTCCATAATCATATGAGCAACTAAAAAAAAAAAAAGCATATTTCCTCTTAGTTCTGTTTCCTTGGAAAATACAGGCTACAGCAGTCATAGCTTCCCAAGGACATGCCTTGCACATGGGTCATGAAAACTCATTTTCAGGCAGTATTCAAAAGTCTCCTGTAGATTTCCTTATTTTACCTGTCTTCTTACAAGTTAAAAACAATTTTGTTGTCTTCCAAAATAAGGTCCCTGGAATGGAACCACCAGCATCTTGTGATTCATGAAATTCAAATGGCAGAAATGCTGATGGGATCATGCATCTATTTTTTTCCACAGCGAGGTGAGGGGGGTACCCACAATGCTTTTAAATAAAGAATAATCCAATAATAGAGAATAATTACCAAGAGACATTAACACTAGCTAGCAATGCACCTCCTTAAATACCACCAGCCCTGAGAAAGGCCAACAAAAGTTGGATCCACTCCTAGCTCGGTAGGCTCAAGATCTAATTGGGCAATGTGAGATATTATTATCGAACCTCTCAGGACTTCTTGGCACTGGCAGGAAGATTATTGCAATCTCCAATTTAATCCTCCCCGATTTCATCCCAGATATTTATAACGCAGCTGTGCGGTAGGTGCTCCTGGCAGGAAGTTGGCATGCAGTCTCCCAGGCTGGGAGCAAATATCTAATTCAAAAAGAAGGCGGGGGCGGGGGGCATCCAAATGGATGGATTTGTGCAAGTTTTAGAGCTGGGGAAAACAGGATCTGATGCAGTGAGCCTGAAGTGACACCAGAGAATTGATGAATCTCTATGAACTCCGTGATCGCAGGAAGGTCTGTCTGAAGGTGATGCTACCAAGAAGACTCATCAACAACAGAAGATCTGACCTGTCAAAATCAAACTTTAAAAGCATTTGATGTTTAAATAGAATACTTGTCTCTCCCCTGCCCCCTCTATCTTTCCTTCCTAACTCCCTCCTCCTTCTTCCCATCCTTCCCTTCTAGAAGCGAAAAGAGCAGAACACAATCGTGTAATATATTTTTCACTCTTGCCTTTTTAAAAATGCGTCATCAATATGCATTTAAGACACAATACAAAATACAGTGAGGTTAGGTACCTCTGAGATTGCCTTGAGTTGCAATGAACTTCAAAGACTTGATCATTTCTTGGGCTTGGAAGATACCCATCAACTTTATCCCACAATAGGAATTAGAGACTAGACTCCACCCAAGTGGTAACATTTATTGGACAGTTTAAAATGGAAGGCAGGCTTTGACACAGCAGCGATTGTGTCCCTGACTCAGGCCACCCAGCAAACATCACCTACTTCCATTCAGCAGGGCTGTTCACCTGCTCACAGTGCCAAGGCATTCAAGTAGACAGCATCTCCTCTGTTGTTCACATTCATATTTAAGGGGAGCAGCCAAAGGCCAGTTTCTCTAGAACACAGAATTTGCTTAGGAACTGGCTTATACATATCTCTAAATAAACTGACCCAGTCAGGGAGTTGAACTGGACTATAGGTCAAGACCAGCAGCTCTTGGAATTTCAAGAGTCTTATAACAATGTAAGCCAACATGTATTATATGTTTGTATATGCATGAGGATTTGAGAACTTACAACTCGCTATGGAATTTTCCACGAGGATCAGGTACACCATCGGACTCTAAGCTTGTCATTCCTCTGAACGACAGCTAGTAAGCAGCAACAGCATGAATGGATGAACCTAGGTCAACAGCACTTCATGACACTACCGCTTGCTTCACAGCTATCGTACTGTGACCTTCAGTATGATGCCTACTGGGAAAGACCGTGATGCTAGAAGAGATGGAACAAAAGATCACTTTGACCACAGCACTGAGTTCATAAAGAACAGAACTGACAGATGAACGGGAGAGAGTGTTTGGGTCAAGCAGGCTTGGGGATGTGCTCAACACAGATAGGCTAAGGAAGAACAAACGGATGGTGGACACTAAAGAAAACTTAATGCAATGAGGAGATGTGAAGGAAGATGCTGCTGAAGGCGATCAGGATTTTGATTTCCACTTTTGGATGGTGTGCTTGCTACTGCTATGCCAACTTGACACAAAACAAAATCATTTGAGAAAAGGGAACTTTAATTCCCCCAACTAGATTGTCTCTGGGCAAGCCTGTAGGGCATTTTCTTCATTAATGATTAATGAAGAAATGGAAAGGTCCAGTTCCCATCAGGCAGTACCACACCTGGGCTGGCGGTCCTTAATACTATACAGAAGCAGGCTGAGCTGGGGTTGGGGATTTAGCTCAGTGGGTTCAGTCCTCAGCTCTGTTTTTTTCTTAAAAAAAAAAAAAGACAAAATAACAAGAAGTGGGCTGAGCAAGCCATGTGGAGCAAGTCTGTAAGCCACACTCTTCCACGCTCTGCATCAGCTCCTGCCTCTAGGCTCCCGCCTGGAGTGCCCTGGATGATGGTTCATGGTAGTCTTTTTCCTACCCGTGTCGCTTTTGGTCATGATGTTTTAGCACAGCGTTAGAAATAGATGGAGTGGGTATTAAAAAAATTCTACTGAATGTATTCACGCCTATGTTCAATTGAGTGAAGAATATTTGAGTCTGAAACCTTGGGATTGAGATTTGGGATGCAAAGCATCTATCTCAGATCTGGCCTGGGAATTACTCTACAAAAGGAAGGAGTGAACTGGCAGAAAGATTGGTCACTGCTGAAGCGATGGCTCAGCAGTTAAGAGCACTAAACTGCTCTTCCAGAGGTCTTGAGTTCAATTCCCAGCAACCACATGGTGGCGCACAACCATCTGTAATGAGATCTGATTGCCCTCTTCTGGTGTGTCTGAAGACAGCTACAGTATATATAATAAATAAATAAATATTAAAAAAAAAGTTATCATGGCAATCCACAGATGCTATCCTAAGAAATTCAAAATGGCAGCCATCGGGGTTTCGCAGCCTGTGTTTCCTCTTCTCAAGAAACCAAGGTGAACACTTCACATTTCTCCTGCTCAAACTGCTGCTTCGTCTCTGTATCACTATTTACTATCATGGATTTCTAAAGCTGTGCGTGTGTAAGCATGGTTTGTACTCAAGTATTCAGGTATAGCCAGGGCTATACAGAGAAACCCTGTCTCGAACCCTTCCCCCTGCCAAAAAAAAAAAAAAAAAAGAAAGAAAAGAAGAAAGAAATGCTGGTCACCATGCAAACACCAGTGTGGACCTTGTCTTGTAGGTAGGAGGACCTTGTCTTGTAGGTAGGAGGACGCTTCGTGCCAACTTCTTGGGTTTCTCCCACTAAGGGGATCTCTGTTCTGTGAAATGTCATAGCAGCCCCATCTTCCGAGGTTGCTTCCTCCTCTGCCACACCCAGTTGAGGGTCACTGAAGCTTCGAAGCTGCAGATCCTCAAGAGCAAACTCGGTTGTTACAAGCTTTGCTTCTCTTTTTCTCCTCTCCCACACAGCGTTTAAGGGTCTCGTCCCCTCATAGCTGGGCGACCCCTCCGCCAAGCAGTAAGGAAGAGTGCCATGTCCGGGCCCTCTGGGCTCTGTCTCACACACCCCCATTTACATTCCTTCTCGGGGTTTCCTTCCACTCTGCCAGTTTTGTTTGCATGTCTGGCGCGAGGGGTGGCTCCCGGGGCTTTTAGCAGCCCGCTTCCTTTTTTACACCCAGAAGGAAGGTGGACCACTCTGACTCCAGTTTGCCACTGAACGCCAACTGACAGGTGGCTGGGGTGTCGGGAGGGTGATGATACTGAGGGGCCCTCCCAGCAGGCAGGGGAAATCGGGGCACCAGATTGGCACCCACAGATGTAGCTTCAAAGTGTCAACAACAGCCAGAATCCCGAATGCTGAGCCTCCTGTCATTCCTCACAGTCTTGGAATCTTCTCAGAGTGGCTTGAATACTCGCGGAAAGGAAATTTCTCAGAAGCCACACGCAGTTCAGGAATAAGCGAGCTGAAATAGTATCTCATCCTCTCCTAGGTTTATTAACATACAGATTCATGCGCAAAGCCATCTTAATCTCCTCAAAGATGGGGTGGGGTGGGTGGGCGTGAATGGGAGGCATATGCCAGGCACGATGCTCTTCTGATCATCTCTCAGCTCCTGCATTCCTGCTGCTGAGATTTGGGGGACCATGTCCTATTGCTTGTGAAGCTTCCTACAGTCTCCCATCCTGTCAGAGAGGAGGCTTTCTCTTGTCACTCGTGTGTGTGTGTGTGTGTGTGTGTGTGTGTGTGTGTGTACACTGGAAACCATTAGCTTCTCTCTCTCTCTCTCTCTCTCTCTCTCTCTCTCTCTCTCTCTCTCTCTCTCTCTCTCTCTCTCTCTCTCTCTCTCCATCCCATTAGAAAGTACTTCAGCCTTCTTTGCCCCTCAGTGCCTTTATTTTCTTAATCCTCATCCTTAAAATCTGTTTGTTTGTTTTTTTAAATGTCATTTTGTACAGAGTAACTCTTCTTAGAGAGGTTCATATCCATGTTCTGGGGTGCGTCTTTGCCCTTTAATAAAATTCCAACTTTGCTACATAAAGAAGTGCATTTGTCTTAAATGAATCCCTGATATGCTGGCTAGATTTTGTCAAGCATCCCAGGATAATTAACAATAAGGGAGTGCAATAAGAGAGAGTTGGAAGCTATGTGTTAGCTGCACCATTAGCAGCTGATCAAGTCCTGATTTCAGGGGCTGTCTACACAGGACCTCTCCATGTCCACCCATCTATGCATTAACAGATAAGACTGCGGAAGCATTATCTGTTATTGATGAGAAATTATAGTCGTTAGAGATGTGCAAATATAAATTGTAGTTTGGGTCATGCATAAGAACATTGATCTTGGGGAAGATTCAAAAATGAGTTGTTAAAGTGATAGTTTGTATTCCTCTTAGGAAATCTGACAAAACCCAAGAAGTAAGTCCATCAAGAGAATTCCCTGTCAGGTGAATCTCACTTCCTTTGGTAATATTATTAAAGTAGCTTCTCCGAGGATTTGATAGCCTGAGTCAATCTAGAGGTGAGAGACACAATGAGGCGCTCACAGGAACAGCTTGCTAGATTATATACTTGTATATCAAAGCTGACTTCCTTTCTTTCCTTCTTTTTCTCTTTTTCTCATTTTCTGTTTCTTTCATTCTTCCTTTTTAATCAACTTAATCATCCCTGTAAGACATTCCCTATTGACAGGGCAGGTTAACAAAGAGGAACTAATATGCTATCAGGATCATGACCAGACAAGTTTCTTCTTCTAGGATTTAAACAAGAAGATAAACACATCAGACAGAAAAGTTGGCAGTAGGAAAGGAAGAAGGGAGGAAAGGAGGCAAGAAAGAAGGAAAGAAGATGGGAAGAGAAAGAGAGATAAAGGAAAGGAAATGAAGAGAAGGGAAAGAAAGTAAAATTAAGACAGATGGTAGTAAGCCCTGGAGCAGGACGCCTACTCTCTGATTATGCCAGGATTTGTTCAAACCAAAGTTAAAGAGAACAGAAAGTAAGACTTCCATTCAAGCAGTTGACAATAGTAAAAAGAGTAGATAAGATCTGTGAGGCATATGAATGTTAATAAAAAATATGCATGTAGTATGAATTCAAAAAAACTTAATGAATGATTCTGTAATGACAAAGTCAGGAATTGGTATAGTAAATGCTTATATTGCACCAGAACTATGGCAATGCTCTGAAAATGAATCCCAGCATGCACAGCGCCTCTTGGGAGCATACTGACTATAGCTGAACTGTTGATCATAGCAGTGTCTTCACAAGTTAGCAGGAAGGGGCTTCACCAGGCTCCCAGAGATACATGCAAGGAAGAGGCTAGTCCTAGTGACATATGCACCAAAGGACCGAAGGGTTATCACATCTGCATCTGGGAGAAACTTTAAATAGCACAGCACAAGCTGGAGTGTATGTGGAGACCAAAGGTAGAGATTAGTTCAAGATTAAATAGTGGGGACTCTTCTGACTTAACAGCAGATGCTTCACTAATGGGAAATAAAGGTAGTCTTCAAACCTTTGAAACATTGCCATGAATGTGAGCCCTACTCAGTAAGTCTCTTCCAGAGAATCAAAGGTAAGATTTTAAATAATAGTATCTCTGCTCTATCAATGAAAAAATTAATGAAGCAATTTACCTCCAGTCATTCAACATCTTGGCACAGGTTATGCTGTCCCAAGCTAGGGGGCAGACTGCCATTATGGAATGGTCTGGTAGGGAACCCAACACTAAACAAAAAGTCATCCCAAACTGCAGCCTTGGTCTCTCCTTCACAGATCCCTCCTCCCTCTGTGCCAGCTACAGGTCACTCCAAATGCCCTGAACTGGCGCCAACCTTTACACCTCCAATTACGCATTCTAAGGCGATAGCCAAACCCCCAAGTTCTCCTTCTCCTCCGAGGACACCTGACCCAGCACCAGTCCTTCCTCTGAGGGAAGTGGCTGGAATTGATGGTCTGGTTAGAGTACATGTTCCTTTCTCGTTGAGTGAACTTTCTCAATTAGAAAGTAGATTGGGTTCTTATACTTCTTTTTTTGGGGGGGGGGGTGTTCTTATACTTCTAACTCCTCTAACTTTATTAAAGAGTTTCAGTACATTAATCAGTCTTACAGCTTGACTTTCCATGATATTCATATGATTCTTACTAACAATTTACTTCCTGATGAATGCAGGCGAGTTTGGGAAGAGGCAAAACGCATGCAGATGAAATTCACCAGACAAATAGAACCTATCCAATTGGATCTGAGACAGTGCCTGACCAGGACCCTCAATGGAATTACAATTCCACAGGTGGTATTTTAGCCAGAGACAGGTTTGTTACATGCCTTCTGGCTGGTCTCAGAAAGGCAGCCTTAAAGCCAGTAAATTTTGAAAAATTCCAAGAGGTTGTCCAGGGCAAACAGGAAAATCCATCTCAGTTTTTAGAACACCTCACGAAGGCTTTGTTACAATACACTTATCTAGATCCTGAGAATCCAGAAGGTAAGCAACTTTTAATGACTTATTTCTTTTCCCAGAGCTACCCCGACATAAGAACTAAACTTAGGCACCTGGAGAGGGGGGCCCTAATTCCACAGGTTGAAGTCTTGGTGCTGGCCTTCAAGGTATACCATAGGAGAGACGAAAAGGCCGGGAAAACAAAAGTACCACATGCTGGCAAAAGCTGTCTGACCAGCTCCAGCTTCTACCCTGGGCCCCTGGCCTTGCAAGGCTCAGGTACCACCAGCTCCCTGCTATAGATGTGGTCAACAAGGTCACTGGGCAAAGACTTGTCCCAACCACCACCACCACCACCCCCCCGCAAGCCAAAAGGACCATGTCCTAGGTGTCATTGTGAGGGACATTGGGATATCAATTGCCCTCATGTCGCACAGAACAGAGGGCCATCCCATCCAGCAACCCCTCCAACTGACCTCCTAGGCTTGGCTATGGACGAATGAAGGGGCCAGAGCCCCCTCGACCCGACCATGCCCATCACCAGCAAGGAGCCCCAGGTAACTATCGCAGTTTGTGGATGGCCCATCTCCTTCCTTTTGGATACCAGGGTCACTTACTCGGTCCTGGTGGAGTTCTGGAGTCCCACCTCACCCCCACGTCTTCCCATAGTCAGGATAGGAGGACAGCCTTACCTTCCTCATCAGACCTCACCACTTATCTGCACTTTTAGAAATATACCCTTCACCCATTTCTTTTTGGTAATGCCAACTTCTCCCATTCCCTTATTAGGGCTTCAATTTCTTTTGCTCCCCCACCCTTGCCTGAACCCAAGATCTCCAGCAGTTCCCCTACTTCTCCTTCTAGCCAGTCAACCTACTAACACTAACATGTTATTTCCTCTACCAGCTTCTCAGGTGGATCCCAGAGTTTGGGACGTCCAGAAGCCCTCTGTTGCTAGGCATCATTCTCCTGCTGTCATCCAGTTACTAGACTCTACCAGGACCATGCTCTATTAAGCGCCAGAGGACATCGAGACCATCCACCTTGTCCCCAATTCCAGAACATGAGACTCCACTCTGGCAGTCGAGCTCAACCTCATTGGATTAGACATGGGTTTCTTTAGCCTGCTGTTCTTCGTTTCCATCCAAGGCAGTCCTTACATCTGGAGATTGAAGTTCAAGAAACCCCCACAGATAACAGTCTTTCCAAATAGGGTCAGGAAACTGCTCCATAGCCAGATGCCAGGAACCATACAAATCTCAATCATCCCTGTATCTGTTATCCCATCTAAGTATTATGATCTCTATACTTGCTTTCTCTTTGACCAGACAGAAGATTATTGTAAAAAATGGCCAGACAAATATGGGGGGGTACCCATATTGGTCTTGTCAGATACATATGCTATGATCATGGGTCAATCATTTCTTCTATCAACACTGAGACACTTTTCTTCTACATACAAGACCTGTGGAATCCCAGGTGGGAGACAGGAGTTGTTGGTAAGCTCTATTGTAAAAACCAGCCCAGTTCCCCAGTAAGTACCATCCATATTCAGAGAAAGTATATCTCAATCGCCCAACCCCTAGATATTGGAAAAGTAGGGGAGAAAATTAAACACTCCTCTGAGGTCCTTGATTCTATGACAGCACCCCTCATAAATGGCACTAACTTGTCATTTCACCTGTTGCTTCAAACCTTGACCTCAGCATACCAGCTCCTTGATGTCACCAGGCCTGGTCGCTTTAAAGATTGTTGGTTATGTGTACCCCCAGGAATTGACTCAAAACTGTCACTTACAGCTTCTCCAGTGATACTGCCAAATAACCTTACCTCATCTTTTGTTAGCTGTCCTGACTCCGATGTCACCATGACTCTGTACCTTACCTCTGTCCCTCTCTTTGGCATGGAAAACTGTTTTAAGACCTCTGGGACACGTTCTGTAGGAACACTAAGCTCCCTAGACTGTAATAAAACCGTAAGCCTTGATATATCATCTCTGCCACAATGCCCTGCAATCAAAAACATGTCAATTCTTTGTGGCACTCAGGTATATCATCGCCTACCTGCCAGCTGGTCAGGAGTTTGCAAGTTGGTACTCCTTTTCCCTGAGCTGGGAGTGATCCAGGGAAATGAGCCCCTGCCAATTCCAGTTATAAATATGGTAGCTGCTCGACACGAGAGGGCAGTTCAGATTGTGCCACTCTTGGTCACAACAGGAATAGCCATAGGTGTTGGTACTGGTGTGGCAGGGATAACGACTTCTCTGGACCAATACAATACATTTACTTCTCAGTTTAAAAGTGACCTTCAGGGAATGACTGAAACTGTGCTTACTATCCAGAAGCAGATTGATTCTTTGGCAGCTGTGGTGCTTCAGAACCGACGGGGCCTAGATGTCCTGACAGCTAAAGAAGGTGGTCTTTGCCTGTTCCTCCAAGAAGAATGCTGTTTCTATGTCAACCAATCCAGGATAGTGAGAAACAAAATCCAGGAGCTTCAGTCAGACATAAAGAACTTCAGAGATCGTGAGACCTCCAGCTCTGACATTTTCAAAAACCCTATATGGAAATAGATACTCCCTTTTGTAACGCCTTTTCTAGTCATCTTCCTGGTGTTATTGTTTGCTCCCTGACTAATTAATCTTGTTTCTACATTCCTCCAATGGCAAATACAAAAAATTTCTAACCAAACTATTTATCAGCTTCTGTTACAGAATTACCAGCCGCTGCCCACGGAAGAGCCACTGTCCCCAGATGTACCTGATGCCAACATGTACCAAGTAGACTCTGATGGTGAAAGTCAGCTACTCCCTGAAACTGACAACGCCCCTAGATAGCAGGAAGTAGTTTAAGAGACACGGCGCCCTCACTCCTTTTCATCATCGGATCCTCCCTTTCTTTTCCTTTTCTTTTTAATGAAAGAAATGCAGGGATGTTGGTACTGAGACCTGCGAGACCTGTGACGTCATATAGGCGACAATTAGGACACTGTAACTATAGGCCTGTTGCCAAGGCAACAGCAGCCATATACCCAGAATTCAAATGGCCCACCTTTACCTGTAATTAACGTCACCGCCCGTATAAAATTGGGTAGCGTTTCTCCCCCCCCCTCTTTCTTTTCCTTCCTCCTTCCTGCCTGCTACACTTTTCCACATCTTAAATAAAGTCCCGCGTGGAACTGTTTGGCCTGGTGTATCTCATTGCGGCCCACGTCTCCACCACATCCCTGCGGCCCACGTGGCGGGCAGACAGGTGACCTGTGCTGCGGCGTAGGCAGACGACCTGCGTGGAAAAAACCAACAATCATCTGACACATAAGGAAGATGGGAATGGTAGGGGGAGTGGAAGGTACTCTCCAGATTCTCCAAGGTTTTAGAATCTGAATCACTTTTATATCTATTTCATTGCTGTTTCATTTTATTTATAAGCTTGAGGAACAAAATAAAATTATTAAAATATAGAGAGCAAATGAGAGATAAGGGCAAATTATTGTGAACAAATTAAGATATTAAAGCAGGTTTTATCCAAAAAGGGATTTTAAGTAATAAACTAAACTAAAACAGGCCACGCAAGTTAATATCATATTAAACATTTAATTTGAGTGTAAAATCTAAATGGCTCCAGGATATATTGGACAAAACTAAGACCTGCATTAATCTACCCTCTTTGATGTTTTAATATTTGAACAAAAACTGATTTAAAATATTTTATACTATTTGTAAAGAAAGCATTCACTGAATCCATAAAATTCACTTGGAGGCAAGAAATTTGGAAGGGAATGTTTAATCTACTTCATAGAATAAATATGCTTAAAGGCTTAGGTAAATGCCATTGAAGTCTGCTCAAAAGATCCCTATAATTTGGAATAGATTTCTGAAGTTCAGGTTTCTCAAGGATCAAAATTAGGATTTAGCCAATGATCACTTTCCTGTGCTTCAAAGAAACTTCACTGAATATTTAAAATAAGCATGAACCTGTACAGGCTACAAAGTTGTCTGAAGAAAGAGCTGGCTCAAAAGTAAGAGGAACATGGGCTGGGTCATGACTTACGTCCCCCAAGACAAGAGTAAAACAGGTGATTTACAGAAGCAGAGCATTGTGCCGTTTAAGTAGGGACATTCAGAAGCAGCCTGGCAGGGTCAGGAAAGAAGGAGCAGACCAAGCAGCAGCAGAGGCTCAGAGGGTTGGAAATGTGTCCTGACACAGTAGACACTGTATAAAAAGGCCTAAAAAAGGTTAGCCAAGAAAAAGTGAGATTTCTCAGTGTCCCTTACACTCTGATTAATCAACACATGCCATTGGATAGGAATGTGGGGCATAGGGCTTCAATCCCACTGGCATTCTTATTATTTCATTGCTATGGTTTGGCCATCTGAACCAGGATTTAGACTCTAGTGGCCTCTCTCCTTGGCAAAGATATACAAATATTCACTAGTTCCTAAATTCCCAATGACCAGACTGTTTCCACTGCAATGGTCAAATTGTTGGGTTATTATTGTCACATTAGTATTAAGTTTCTGGTCATCCCTATTAGCTCCATCAAGTCTGACCGCCTTTTATAGCATTCCAAGACCACCTAGAGCAAATAGTATCAGAGTTCTTCCCATGGTACTTTGGTTTGATTTTTCTTCGAAGGAAGTTGTGAATGCCTACAGCTCTGGAGTTTCTGTATTTAAACAGGGTCAAGGGAAATGTGAATTTGAAAATATTCAAGGGAAATGTGAGTTTGAAAATATTCAACCCCCAAATTGTCATGGACAACTTTGGATCTTACACTCTAAGAGATGGTCTATGTCTTTTGAATAAAATATTGTAAAATGTTTTGCCTAAGACCAGATCTGTATCCTTTCTTTGCAAACAGTGAGGCTTTCTATTATCGAACTGTTGGTTGCTGCTTCTATGTCATTGTCCCTCTCATTGTTAAGTCAGAATAACTGATCAATTCTCTTCTCATTTTCCTTTTTGAATATTTCCTGCCCACGATACAGAGAAATAACCATCCAGGATTGAGAACCCAGTAGGACCAAACCTACAGAGCCAACTTAACCTTGACTTCATTATTACTTGGTACTAACTCAAGCGTTACAGCCTTGATTAAACAACGACAATCAAGAGCTTCAAATGTGGTACAGCATTTAGCTCTCTGCCAACCTTGTCATCATTCTGAAGATGTTACCATTTTCCCCTGTTTCCCTTGAGAGCCACCTAGGGAGTTTCCCACATGGAAGGATGGGTTACTTATCACGGTGAGTGTTAATACAAGATGTTAGTACGAGGCTTGAGCACAGACCACCTGTCATCTCTCATTAGTTAGATATTCCACACCAGGGACTTGTAATATTAAAGGGCCCTGATATTATTTATAGCAGACAACTGAATCCCAATTAAATGCTACATGGAATATTGGAATATCATTGTCCTTCTTTTATAAGGAAGCCTAAATGATGGAAACAAGGCAGGCTTGTTAACTGAATTAGCTTGTTTTCATCCCATCTTTAGGTTTATCACATAGCAGAAGTCTTGCCAGGCTTATCTGAACTCATAGCTCACTGTCCACCTCTGCTCTGCTGAGAACTCATTCTGAGCGAGTAGGGAGGGGTCAGAGCTCACAGCTAGAGCTATGGGGGATTTGATGTGGCCTCTGAACAAGAGAAACCATGGAAAGATAAAGTAATTAGTCATGAAGTTTAAACAGAAGCCAAGCTCTCACCTGACTCAGGCTGGAGTGGTATCCAAGGAGGGCGGGGCTCCCCTTCCCTCAGGAGGAAGGGGAAGGGCTAATGAAGGGAAGGATTTGTAAGGGTGGGACTGGGAAGAGAGGAAGCTGCGGTGGAGATGTAAAGGGAATTTTAATAGTAATAATAACAACAACAATAATAATGATAATAATAATCATCAATAATAATAAAACGGCTGCGCTCTTAGCTGTTCCTTCTCCCAATGTTCCTGCGGCTTGCTGCAATGCTGCCGCCATCACGCATTCTTTCCCCCCTAGAACCACAATACCAAAATAAAGCCTTCTTTCTTCAATTCACTTTGGTCACGGTGTTTTATCACTACAATAGAAAAGTAGCTAAGAAATGTACCTCATAATGCGACCATGAGGATTTAATAAATTAATACCTCTAGAACAACTTGGAGTAATGCTTGCCACCTGCAAGGCTGCACTGTTGGGGCGTAACCCCTAAAACTGAAGACTACCACAACGGATGGATGGAAGGCATTGCTCTGTCAGATTATCTGAGACAAACAGTGTAGAAGGACAGTTTTAGTTTTGTTCAAAGTTTAGCCCATGACCACTTTGTGTCACGGCAGCACAACTGCCACAAGTGCACAGCAGAAAAGAAAGCTGATCATCTCGTGGCAGTCAGAAGGCAAACACAGAGAAAGAGAAAAGAGCAAGATGGGAGAACACACTTGGAAGGTCATACCTGTCTTGGCTCACAACTCAAGCTGGATTATAAGAGGACCGCTGTCGGAGAGATAAACAGTTACATGGCATTCCTCAGAAATGTGTGAGATGGGTTTCTGGCTGCAAAAAAAAAAAAAAAAAAAAAAAAGCCTCTTCCCTTGGTGATACCAGTGGTTACACATCAAAGCCCATGCAAACTTCCAGACTCCTTTGGTCTCTATTTACATGTGCCTGTTATGAATATCCTAGCTCCTCCCCATTCATTGCTCCTGGCCCTCCTCACCTACACGCTATGCTAGCTCCCAGACTATTCCAGATCACAGGCCTCCCTCCCCTCAGCCTCTGGTTCTCCTTACACCCTGCAAGAGTTCTCCATGTGCTGCTTATCTAGCCCTGGCCATGGCCAGTCTGATTCTTTTTCTCTCTGTTCTGGACTTGTCCCGATACCTCTAACTGTTCTCTCTCTCTCTCTCTCTCTCTCTCTCTCTCTCTCTCTCTCTCTCTCTCACACACACACACACACACACACACACACACACACACGCACTATATACCTGTCCCCTAACTATGGAGTGGCCATTTTGGTGGTTTCTTTACTGTGTCCTTGCTTACATCTCTTGCCAACACCTAGGAGAGGAGCATGAGCCTCCTTTCCAAAGGACCTGATCCCGCCCATCTGAACCAGCTTGCTGATTTGGCCCTCCTAAAGTCGGATCATTTGTGTCTGCTGGCATCTGCCACCCAACATGCTTGACTCCAAGTCCTAGAGCCCTCTTCTTCTCCTTCTGCTCTATTTGTCTCTCCGTGTCTACTCAGCAAGTGCCTCACTCGCAGCTGCCAGGGTTTTGTGGGGTTGTTTGTTTTTTGTTTTTTTTTCTCTCCCTCAACTCCTGGAACCTACTACAACATTGCCTCCTGATGCCTGTTCAGAGCGCCCATCACAGAAATGGACATCTCTCTCTATTGTGATTTAGACCCCCTTGGGGACATCCTCAGATTGAAACTTTGTCCCATGGGGCATTTTCCTTATCTTATCATCCCCCTCCCCCCAGGTCTCCAGTCCTACACTATTGGAATCCTTGCCTGGCAGAAATCCTATTTGTGACCCCTTGACCTGAGACTGTCTGATCTTCTTACCCTGCTTCAGGTTCCTGCTCCACCTGATCTAGCTCAAGAAGCTCTCTCTCTCTCTCTCTCGCTCTCTCTCTCTCTCTCTCTCTCTCTCTCTCTCTGTCTCTGTCTCTCTCTCTCTGTCTCTCTCTCTCTCTCTCTCTCTCTCTCTCTCTCTCTCTCTCTCTGCCTCTCTGTCTGTGTGTGTGTGTGTGTGTCTCCCTCTCTCTCTTTATCGGTCCCTCCCTCTCTCCCTCCCTCCCTCCCCCCCTCTTTCTCCATCTCTCTCTTTTTCCTGCTGGAGTTTGAACTAACCATGGGCTCTTTTAGACTCAACAACTCCTCACACTTGCCTTCCCTAATCTCTTCCTTCTTTGGACTCAGAGATTTCATACACTTCTGTTTTAGGGCAAACAGCTTGGCCTCAGTGCACAGTAGGTAATCAGTTTTAATGGGGGAGGGGGAAGGCATTCTCGAATTCTCATAATTTAGAACAACTTTTGCAACCACACCAATAAATGATTTAGAGAATTCCTTATCTCTAGTCTTTTTCTATTTTACACTCTCAAAAAGTTCTTATCTATCTGTAAGCCATCTTTGCTTTTAGATCTTGCCCTCCCCTGCTCATTTGATTCAGTTTTTACCAAGATTCAAACACCTTTTGGTTATGGCACATGCTGTTCTAGTCTATTGAAAAACCTGGCCCTGGAGTTTGGGTATGGCACAGACTAGAGTCTATTGAAAAACCTGGCCCTGGAGTTTGGGTATGGCACAGACTAGAGTCTATTGAAAAACCTGGCCCTGGAGTTTGGGTATGGCATGTTCCCTCCAGACTCAAGCCTTGTTTAAAAGTTTCCTCTAAAGTCACTGTGGTGGTAATAAGAATGGCCACCATAGGCTCATGTACTTGAGTGCTTAGTTACCAGGATGTAATTAGATGGATTACATGGAGAGGACTTGGAGGAAGTGCATAACTGGGGGTGGGCTTTGATGTCTCAAAAGCCAGTGCCAGGCCTAGGGTTTCTCTCATTCTGCTGGCTACAGATCAGGACATAGGACTCTCAGCTAAGACTCCTGCTCCATGTCTGCTGCAGGCCACTATGCTCCCTACCATAATGATAATGGACTAAGCGCTGAAACTACAGTCAAGCCCTCAATTAAATGCTTTCTTTTCTAAGAGTTGCCTTGGTCATGGGGTCTCCTTCTTGAAGTAATAAAACAGTGACTAAGACTATCAGTCTGGCCACATGACTCTGTGACAGGAAGAAGGAGAACAAAACAGAACAGTCCAGGAAAAACACTGTGTGTAAAAACATTTAAGAGGTAAACTTGCCAACAGAGATTACTTCAGCTTATCTCATACCGATTTTCCTGGTTTTGTTTACTATCTTTGAAAATGACTAAATGTAATCACAGATGTTTAACTCTCTAAATATCCCCTCTTCCCCTTACAGCTCTAAAGTTTTTTGCTGAATTGTAAACTCTGTTTTATCTCCAGATTTGTAAGACTGTCCTGTAAAGTTTCTGTTTCTAGAACTTTCTTGTAAGTTCATTAGGTATGGTTAAAATTTATATAAAATCTGTAACAAAAAGTTAGCTTAAAACTTGTAACAAAAGGTTTCATAGTTAAAAGTTTATGCATAGGTAATCTTAATTTGATGAACCATACTATGTGTATAACTTGGATTCAATTGTTTGTGAAAAATAGATTATACTAATGACAAATGTTTGGTTAAGGTTTATAAATTCCTGAGGTTATAATGGTCCACTCAGACTAACAAAAGACTGACTTAGAGATGTATGTGTAAGCACTGATGTCTTTGCTAACTGTTCAGCACTGGGATTTTAAGATATTGTATAAGGAACAGTATATGTTGGATGATTACAGTTTATGAACTCCTAAGGTCTATTCAGGCTACCAGAAACTCACTTGAAGTTGTCTATCTAACTGCTTTGCCTTTGCTGACTTTCTGAAACTTTTGGTATTTAGATAGATTGAGTCATATTTTTAAAAACTGATATTTTGTAAAGGTACTATTTGTTTTTAAATCAGGAAAAAAGTTTCAGTCTCTCTGTGTACTGAATTCTCAGTTTAAAGTTTTATTTTGATTGTAAAGGATCTTCAGTCCAAATTCTTTAAGGCTCAAACTGTAAGAGATAAAATTGTAAAGTCCTAATCTTATGAAAGCTACTAACTTGTAAACTGTTAAAGATAATTGAGTAATTGTAGTTTAGTGGTCAGTTACTATATAAATAATCAAATGTTTTAATGTGCGCAAAACTATGTCTGTAGTTATGCTAAGTACAAATGTAATTTATTTATAAGGAAAAACTTTAGCTCTCGGTAAATGTTGTCAGTGTTAACCCTGAAGCAGGTAACTGGAAACAAGTAATGTTTGTTTCATGTAAAACAATAATCAAACTCAGTTACTAGATGATAGCCCTGAAACCCCTCAGCGAAATTTAATGATTATGGCATTTAAAATGCTTGAAGAAAATTACTTCCCTGGTAGAAATACCAGCTTCTGGCCTTGCAGTCATCTCCAAAAAGATGGGCACCAGTAGACTCTACCTGGAGCTTGTTTTCAATGTGTTGACATGGATCACCAGGTGAAAACGTCCCCACACCGTTCCTACCTCCAGGACCCTGCTCAAACTGTAGAGTTGACTGTTCTGATTTGCCTCAGGAGTGTAGACCAGTCCCCCAAGATTTCTCTCCACAGGAAATTTTTTTTCAGATCTTCTGGGACTACTGGCCAAAGACTAACACTTCCTTGTCTGATTGCCAGTGACTGATGATGCTCTATATATTAGCCAAAGACTGACAACCTCTTTCCCCCCAAAAGCCATTGAGATCACTGTGGAGGAGTACAGCTGGCTAGGCTGTAGAGATGGGCAAAATTACTTGACAGTCAGCAAATCCAATCTATATAGTGGACACTTTAGTTATAAAGCCAGGTTTAGATAAGTAAAATTTTATTAACCTTAAAATAGGTACTATAAATAACTACATTAGGTGGAGTACTTTTATATGTTGAGCAGTTTACCCATAAAATTTCTACATAAGCTAGGTATGGTGATCATCAAGAGGTTGAAAGAATGATAAAAGCATGCATTAAAAGAATAATAAAAAAGTCAAGTGCTATTTGGCCATGTGTAAGAGATAGCATGACATAGTTCATGCCCCTGGATCAGAGCCAGTGGGCCATGGGCCTCCATAAGTGTAGATGGTTACTGTGGGCACAAGGCTTATTTGTATAGTAGTGAACATGTTTTCTCAGTCCTCCTTCAAGGAACGCCTTTTCTGCCAAGGTTAATGACTCCATGATAAACAGAGACAGCATGAGTTCTGGAGGTGAAGGCATGTCTGTGTCTCAGCAAAATAGTAGAATACTGTGACATTCCGGACAGCCCTTAAGGCTGTGGGAAAGAACACTAAAAACATGAGTTTGAAAATATCTAATTTCTCATCTATGGAAAATATAAGGAGGCAATATGAATTGTATAAGGAGCTTCACAGATCTAGAGGAAGAGGCATCCACAATATGTGCCAGCTTGTCAGGAAGATACTAAGGAAGGAGATGAAGAGATTTAGGGAGTGGCGATTGCAAGGCAAGACCCCATCCAGGTAGTTTGTTTGTTTGTTTATGCTTACAAAGGCAGGTGGATTCCTGAGTTCAAGATCAGCTTGGGATAGAATCAAGGGACTGGGGTCATGAGATACTGATTCATGGGTTATTCAAAAGGAATATGGGGGAATTGATATGTAAAATAAAATTTTTTACAAAAGACTTTTGATCTTCAATAGATGAGCTATCCAGAGAGTCAAGAGAAAGCTGTCTTGAGCAGCGAGCGTTGTCTGGAGATCTCCAGAGAGAACAGAACAGAGAAAGCAATCTGGAAAGCTGTCTGGAGCAGAACATAGGCCATTAGGTTGGAACCTCAATTTGACTTTGTGTCATATATATATATATATATGTGTGTGTGTGTGTGTGTGTGTGTGTGTGTGTATATATATATATATATATATATATATATATATATATATATATATATTCTACCAAATATCTGGTACCTCAGTCTATGTCTTCATGTAAAAATTGGAACATTGCAGACATAAATCATTAAGATGATGAAGATGATGTCATATTAGAGTTAGATGAGCCCTTCTGTAAGATGACCTGGATGTCACATGCAACATGAAGGTGAAGATGAAGGCATAGATCAAAGGAATGTGCCTACAACCCCAAGAACACTGAAGATTATCAGAAAGACACCAGGATCATCCAGGATCTAGGAGAGTCCTGCAGGAATTCCTTGCTCAAAGAAATAGGACTTGTGGATGTGGATTCTACCCTCCAGACTAGGAGAACATATATTTCTGTTGTATAAACCAGTCACTGTATGATACTGACCTATAGCAGCAACACTAGTAAACAGATTCAAGTATGGATCCAGATGCCAGTTGTAGCTAATCCAGCTGAGAAAGAGCTGCTTATTGATTATCTTTGACAAGTGTTAGTGGAGAAAGAAGTTGCATACTGCACAGTTTCTGAGCTCAAGGACAGATATTCTAATGGAAGTGAAAAATACATGCACTCATACACACACACACACATACACACACACACACACAGAGAGAGAGAGAGAGAGAGAGAGAGAGAGAGAGAGAGAGAGAGAGAGAGAGAGAGGTAGATTTTACTGGTAGATTTTACTGGAATCACTCTCAATGCAACCCTGGGTGGAATATATTCCCAAAAAATTGTTTAAAGGCCAGAATCATGGATCTTTTTTACCTTCCTTCATTCTGTCTCTGTGGCTACCTTTTCCTCAGCACATGCTTCCTGCTTAAGGATACACCACAGCCACTGCCATGTGAGTGTGAATTCCTACCCTTTTGTTTCTACAACTTTCTTTGCAGAAGATGCTATGCAGTGGAATTCCATTAGCATTACAAATGGCGTCAGGAAACCCAAGCAGATCCATTGCTTTCTCAGATGGGTGAGAATTTGGTACTCTGGGTGACATTTTTTTTTTTTAATCTCACTGTTCAGGAGCATGTTGCTCAGATATACAGAGTGAGGAGAAATAGATGAAAAGAAAGAAAACTCTAATATATATTAACATTTTATATTATGATATGTTATATGTCATATATAATACATATTATACCAGGGAGGTGCTATTGTCACAACAAACAAACAAATGATAAATATTCTTGCACTAAAACGATGAGTCTCACTTCAGTAAGCAACACATTATGCACCATACTGGTATAATAAAGCACATCTCCTCGAATCATTCCCACTAATACAATGTATTCAGTGCTCATATGATCACACTTTTACAGCCTGTTAGCAAAAACACATACAATTGCAAAGTGCTGCTAATGCAATGTGACAGAATAGTGTTATTACAAGAAGAAGTTGTCAACGCCAAGCAATTGATTTTCCTTCATCTCTTCCCTGCTTCTGCCCATCCTCCCAGGCTCTTCTGGAGATGTTTATTATGTGCTGTGGGTACAGCCATTTCTCTGAATCAATTCTAGTGTCACGTAGGGGAAGGAATACAGAGACACGAAAAGCAGTTTGTGCTACTCTAGACATTTTAATAGGGAAAAGAATTTCCTTTGGGGATATGTTCCTTCCAAAATCTTCTTGAAAGCTTCAGGTATGAGAGTGCTCTTCCCCTAGTACAAAGATCTGGGCTTGTGTCCCATGGTGCCATGACAGAGGGTTTTCCTCTTTCCTTTTTTTTTTCTTTTCTTAATGTGTGAGTATATGACATACATATGCTATGTGTACATGTGTTTGTGTGAGTGTGTGTGTGTGTGTGTGTGTGTCTGTGTGTGTGACCTATGTGTGGAGTGTGTATAGGGTGCCTACAAGAGGCCTGAGAGCAGAACGGGGCATTCTCTATGACTTTCTTTCCAATTCCTTTGAGACAGGAGTCTCTTGCTGAATCTGAAGACTGTTTTTCAGCTAGGCTGGCAACCAACAAAGCCCAGCAACCTTGCAGTCTCTACCACAGTTCAGTACTGAGGTTACAAGGATAAGTGGACAATGCCCATCTTATTTTATCTTTTCTGGGATTTCAAGTCTGTTCCTCTTGCATAGCAAGTACTCTTAAAGACAAAGTCATCTTTCTAGCCCCTGCTTCTGCTTAGAAAATATAATTTAAGGTCACTTTAAAGTATTAGGATTTTAACATATCCATCGATTCCCTTCTATTCCTTTTATTGAAAAGCAATAAATAGAAGAAATAAAGCAATAAAAGAAGAAAATTAAGAAAAATTGAAAAGAAAATTGTTTGGTGACTGTATGGTCATTGTCTTACAAATTTTTTCCTTTGTATCAAGGTGACAAAAGACTTAGGAAACAAAGAAAGGTGGGCTCTAGAGAACCAAAGTTATTCTGGGAATAAAGAAAGGAAGTCTGTGAAGAACCAATGTTAATTCTGGGGCTGTACCAACACCCTCACCTAGGTTCACAGAAGAATCCCAATGGGATGGAATGTAAGGGCCCATGATTTGCTGAAGAATGACACCCAGACTCAAATAGTATGTTAATTCAAAGAGTGATTTATTCCACAGAAGTACAGCATGCTGGGGCCTCCCATTACCAGAATAAAGAGACAACCAAGTGAGGCTGCAGGCCTGATTTAAAGCACATTAGGCAATTTAGGGGTAGGTGACCTCTGTGTTAATCTGTTGGGTACAGACATTCCCTTAATAGAATATGGGGCCTGTAAACTTGCTGGGAAGGTCTGGAAACTGTTGCTGAGGAAGTAGCTGAGGATGTCTGGAAACTGCTGCTGACCCATTGTCCTTGCCTCAGGTCAGGTATCCAGGCAGCTTCTGAGGTCTGAAATTACCCATTTCTTGGAAACGGAAATTTAGGCCTAGTCTCCTTAACTGCCTATTTGAAGCCTGTCATGGAGTCAGCTTAGCCTTCTCAGGAACAAGGAGATCCTCAAAGCCCAAGTAGTCACATTACAGAGGAGAAAATGTAGGCCCTAAGACTCTGGGAGTGTGACTATGTTCTTACCTCCAGTTTGTATTAGAGATCAATCTAGAAGCCTTGTTTTTGCTGTATAATACTGTACCATGCTTTCCAGTGATTAGTGCATACCATGGCCCTTAACATTAATTTTTCTGTTTCTCTGCTTTGATGACTAGAAGAGCTCCTATATTATGGGAAGAATAGTGAAAGTCATGATCTTCTAAAAGTCATTACCAAAAGAAACCTTAAAATATCTCTACTTTTAGAGTCTATCTTGAGACGCTGCATCTTCATAGAGCATACATAGAACCATCCCTCTTCTATGCTATTTAAATTCAAGATGCTTATGTTTCTTTCCCTACTCTACTTGTTAAATGCATGCATCCTTTCTTGCTAGCTAAAATAAATGCTGACTCTCTCTGTCTTCTACTCAGCAGGATCTTAATATAAAGTGTTCTTGAATATCCAAAAAAACCAAAAAAACAAAAAAACAAAAACCCTACATGAACCACGGTTACCTTAAGGTCCTCAAACAGTACTGCCCATTAGTGTTGTCATGAAAATAAAGTGTCAGCCAGATGCCTCTTGGACAAAATGGGATAGTAATACACCACAGCTTTAACATAATACATAGCACTTAAGATTCTTCTGTGTGTGGATAGAAAGAGTATGTCTGGGTTGTATTCATTTGACTTTGCTTGGGGTTTATGACACCATTAGTAAACATCCATAGAAGTAAAATGTTTAATTTAGGTAAACAAATTATCTGCATTGGGAAGGAACTTGTAGGTATAAAATCTCTATTGGAGTGTTTTCCCTTTTCTGTCTCCCTTCCCCCTTCCTATTCTTGTGTTATCATTAAGAAATAAAACAAACTGAAGTTTTAAAGGTTTCCTGGTTTGCCTGATAAAAAGACTGGTGTGATGCTAGCAGAAGACTAACTAGATATTCAGCTATTCCACATTTCAGCTCTGCAACAGACAATGGGAAGTGAACGTGACAGTTTTCTTGTCCCACATTCCAGGTTAGGTCAGTTTATAACACTGAACATCTATCTGGGACAAGCACAGCACTGAGTTCTATGGGAAACAGAAAGATGAAGAATGAGGCAGAGCGCAGAATGTCAAGAAACTTTGAACATAGACAGGTGGGGAAAACTACCAACAGCAGAGCTACCAGCAAATGGTTGCTGGGCCAGGATGAGAATAGAACTAAATTCCTGCTCAAGGTGTTGTGTTTTATAAAAAGATAAGGAAGAGTAGGAATATGTTTGGTGGATGTGTGGTAGGGTGTGGGGGATGGGGATACCTCTGCAGGCCCATGCTGAGGCATCCCTTCCACCTAAGGGACCAGCCACAGGATGGAATAGTATAGAATAGTCTATTCACAGCATAGGGAGGGGAGTTGAGGGAGTAGAGACAGAGAAAGGCAGAGACAAAGAATAGAGGAATACAGGGCAGCCATGAGCATGTGGAGAGGAATGGGGAGAGAGGGGGAAGGAGCAAGAAGACAGAACAAGAACAGGAAGGCAAGACAGAGCAGAGTGAAGGGGGTAAGCAACTCCCTTTTGTAGTAAGTTAAAACACCTGGCTGTTGCCAGGTAACTGTGGGGTGGAGCCTAAACTAAATGCTAACACAGGGTATCAGTCAAGGTAGGCTGGTCCCCAATGGCAACCATGCCCATCATTAGTGGCACAATGACTAATAGTATCATCATCATTATTTGGTTCCTTTTTAACTTGAGTGCCATTTGCTCTCTTGTGGGAAAGACAAGCTTCTTTACTGTGTGAAAAAATGAACTGCCTACTGTATGTACATTAGTGAAACATCACATTAGCTTTAACATTTTTTCCTATTTCTTCCATGATGATGGAATGAGATAGTTCTACTTTCAAGTGTTGGCACCAAGAAAAACAAATAGCCCACACACATTGTTTACTGATTGTCTGAAACTATCACTACCAAAGGAAACATTAAAATAGCCTGGTATGCAAAGTTCATCTTAGAATGCTGCACCTTGGACCACCCAAACTTTTGGCACCCCTTAATGCCCAGACAGTGCCCACGAGAACCAGACACAACACAGACAGGTTCTTGGAAAGAGAACTAAAGATTTCTCCAGAAAAAAAACTATCTCTGCTGATATCACTCAGGGAAATCTGGACTTAGTATATGAAGCTTACCACTCCCTTGCCCCAGTAAACATTTCTGAAGAAAACTTGGTACAAAAAGTATGGTTGACTTATGTAAAAAAAATTTTTTTCTCAGGATTTTGGGATTTTATGAATGTAAACTCAACTGTGCTTCAGTGCATGGAACTGAAAAGTTATGAGTCATTTTGGTTTGTTAATAAAACATTATGTATACATGGGTGAACCTGGAAGACCAAAACAGTGCAGAGCATTCAAGTAAAAAGATTGAGTCTTGGCCACGTATGTTTCGCCCCTTCTGTCTTCTTTCCTCATCTTCCATCCTTCCCAAGTTCTTCAGATTCTGTTCTCCTTTCTGTCATTTTTTATGTCTTCGTCCTACTCTCCTCTTTTCTCCACATTTTACTCCTCCAAATATACTTCTCTTTGTATCTCACTCAGATTCATATCCCTCTGCCTCTGTGATTGTATATGCTCGGCCCAAGGAGTGGCACTATTCGAAGTGGGCTATAGGATCCTCACCCTAGCTGCTTGGAAGTCAGTCTTCTGCTAGCAGCCTTCAGATGAAGATGTAGAACTCTCAGCTCCTCCTGCACCACGCCTGCCTGGATGCCGCCATGCTCCTGCCTTGATGACAATGGACTGAGTCTCTGAACCTGTAAGCCAGCCCCAATTAAATATTGTCCTGATAAGAGTTGCCTTGGTCATGATATCTGTTCACAGCAGTAAAGCCCTAACTAAGTCTCTCTCTCTCTCTCTCTCTCTCTCTCTCTCTCTCTCTCTCTCTCTCTCTCTCTCTCTCTCTCTCTCTCTCCTCTCATCTTTGTTCCCCCTCTCTCTGCCTGCCTTTATCTTTGCTCCCTTCCTTTCCCCCTCTCTTCCTGCTCCCCTTCCTGACTCCCTCCCTCCACCCTTCCCTCTTTCCCTCCATCTCTCAGTCTGCTCTCACGCCACATATAACTGCCTCCTCTGACTCTTGTCTGTGACTCTCTGACTTGCATCTCCATCTTTTCCAAACATGATTCCCAGATGGAGCTAAGTTGTGGCTTGCACGGACCTCTCAGGGAGTAAGTCCTGATACAAACAGAATACAACATCTATCGCCTGAGACAGCCTCCTGATTGACATAGGATCAGCACGCTTTACCAAATGTGTTGGTGTGAGAAGAGATTGACCCTCTCAAATTGCTGCAAGTACCAGAGCAGATGAATAAAGGCAATTAAGTCAGTTTCATTCAATAGTCTTCAAAACACACCCACAAACCTTCTCTGTCCCCCCATCAGCGTATCTTCACACTTTTCACTAGTGCCAGCTGGTCGTACACTCCAGAAGCATCACTCTCTCCAGTCCCTGAAATTAAGACTCTAAATACTGGGCAGACCTACTCTGGGCATCAGCTAGTCTTTCTGCAGATTTCTGCACTGGAGTCTCTTCACCTGGGAAACCTTTATAACTTGTATGTCTTTCTGAAGAGGAAAATTCTGCAGCAGCCAGATATGTGAAAGGAATGGAAGAATTGTGCCCAAGAAAAGGGATCAGGGGCAATGGTCTTCTCCAATTTGGGGGCTAGGGAGTGTACTGTGTAATTATGTGCTGCACAAATGCAGAACTACAGAGCTTCTTCTCATGTTTGATTTGTGTGACACCCTTTGACCAAAAGAACAAATGATGTAAGGTTAGGCAGTTGATATTTGTAATCTATCCTGGGAGCAGTCTAAGCTCTACCCAATCATAAGCCAGGAAGTTAAAGAAGCTAGAGCTTTGGGTCTGGGGAAATGGTTCAGCAGGTAAAGACCCTAACCACAAAAGCAAGAAAGTCCCCAGAACCCATGGAAGAGTCTGGACACAGAGGCGTACATCTGTAACCTCAACATTCCTAGAGCAAAGTGGTTAGCGGAGACCAGAGACTAAGCCAGATGCTTACACGCCAGTGAGCCTCAAGTACAGAGAACAGCAACAGAAGCAGTAGAGACCCTCCCTCCACAAGAGCCAAGGTGTGAACTCACTCATGAATGTTGCCCCCCAGCTTCTACACATGCACTCAACACAATATGATTATTATTTAAAAAGAGAGGCTGGAGCACAGTTAGTGTTTTGTCCTCTCAGTTCCTGGCTAACGGAGTCATAGGGTTGACTACCTGACTACTAAAGGGTGATCTCAATATCTGTCACCTTCCACAGTTTTTCTTGTACTTGAACTTGCTCTCCTTCCTTTCCTCTCTCTTGTCTCTTTGTCTCTGTCCCTCCCCTCGCTCCTTCCCTCCCCCTCTTTCTCCTCTATTCTCTCTCTCTCTCTCTCTCTCTCTCTCTCTCTCTCTCTCTCTCTCTTTCTCACACACACACATATGTACACGCACACGCACATGTGTACACACACACACATAGATAGATAGATAGATAGATAGATAGATAGATAGATAGACAGATAGATAGATTCTAAAATTCCCCGTCCTATCCCTGTTGTTTGCCATAAATAGCTTCAGACCACCGTCCATATATACATCCCCACAAATCTAACATTCTTTCTAAATTTGTACATCTTTTCTTTGTGAAGATGGTTATTTGTGTGGGGATTTAGTTTCTTCAGTGTTGACCCTCTCTTTTAAGAGGTATCCTAGTTCATCTTGACTGAAATTAATCTACAATGCTACTATGTTTTGTAGTAAAAAGGCATTTGCTCAACACAGTAATAGAATAATGAAAGTCAACGCAGACTATAGTGGGAGATATTTCAAGTACCACCATCAGCAGGAAGCAGAACAAGGCAGCAAGATGATTTTGCCCAGTTCTGCAGAGTCTATGCTCTACCCAATGAAGCCTCCATCTCCATCTCATTGGAGTTGATTAAGCTACAGTACCTGTGATGTGTGAGCTCTGTCTGCCAGACTCTCAGAGGTATGCATGTAACACAAGCTATCTGCTACATGACAGAACTTTAGTTGAAGCAGCCGTACATAGCTCAGGGGTTAATGTTTTCTGTGATTCAAACATTTTGCAGAAGCTGGTAATGCCTGCAAAGCAACCCAAGGGCCTGTATGCTATAAACAGCATGTCTGGACTCCAAGGACCTTTTTATTTCTGTACAGCTTTAACATTTCAGTCTAAAGGCTTCTTTGAGACTTCAAGAAAGAAGGGAGGGAGACAAAGGTTAAAAAGCAGAACCAAGTAAAGGTAAACTAGCAAGGAGAGATGCTTCCAAAGTTAACCACTTAGGATAAGAGAAGAAATTTTAGGTGAATGCTTCTCTAATCTTAGTATTTAGAGTAATAAACTAATCACTGTTGAATTGACTGTTCAACAGATGCTTATTGAGTGCCCAGCTCATGCCAAGCTTGGTGCAGAACTCCAAAGGTGACAGGGCAGAGACAGTGGCCCTTAGGATCACTGAAGTTGTCCTCTGGAAGATAAGCAGACAGAAAGAAGTCTAGAGAACATCACAGTCAAGTGCACGGGGTATTCATGCATATATGAAAACAAGCAGAGATGGCTTGGTGAAGAGATACCGGTAGTGGGAAGGAGTCCGAAGAGTTTGAAAGGTTAAGAAAACACCCAGAATCTCTGGAGACTAAAGACTTCCATTGGGCTAACATAACATGGGTGCAGGGCATACAGGGTAAAGAGAGATGAGCAGACAAAACCAAAGACACAGAGAATCAAAGTCGCCTAAAATATGTTAGATGTTTTAGCTTAATCCCAAGGGCTGTGGGAAGCCATTGGGGACTTCTGAGTAAGCTATTAATTGATTAGTCTGTGAACTTTGTCTTGATCAACATCAAAGAAGAGGCTATATTTAAAAGCTTTATTTTTAATGTTTATGTATTTTGTTATTGGTGTCTGTGCCTGTTTGTACATTTGGACACAAACACACATACCACATATGCAAACATGTGCATGTATAAACAGATATGCACACACACACACACACACACACACACAAATAAGGTATGATGCCTATGTGGGGGTCAGAAGATACCCCTAGAACTGATTCTCTCATTTGCCCTTTATGTGGGTTCTGGGGGTTAAACTGAGATCATCAGACATGTACAGCAGGTGCTTTTAGCCACTGAGTCATCTTGTTAGCCCAAGAGACTACGTTTTAATAATGAGCCTGTTACTATACATGAGGTGATCATAGTTGTTAAATGTACATCAATACATGTCTACAATGTAGCTGGTTTTTTTAAAAAAAATATTAAAAAGGCCCATTTGCTAAGCTGCCTTACAAACTCACATATTGCTGTGGTTAGAAGGTAGGGTAAAGGACAAGATTTAGGAGCATGATGACTTTTCTTGACTTGAGAAAGATTAAACAAATCAGTTTAAAGTATTTGCCACCCCGTAGGACAAAAGTCACCAGCCAGAAATTGTTCTCTTTCAAAGACCTAGCCAGCAAGGCTCCCTGGAAATGGAACTGCAGGAGAGATGATGTATTCTAATCCAGGTCCTTCTGATCCTAGAGTCTGATGGAGCACAGCTTGGGTAGAGACTCTTAGGGTGAACAGTCATTGGCTCTAGGGGAAAGGACTCAATCTAAAGCTTTCTAGTGGCTTTTGGCAAAGCTACAGTGAGGCACTTTCACTCATTTTTGCCACCCCCCTCCCCACACACACACACACATGCTATTACTGTCTCGTAAACAGGGTCTGTTAACTTCACTTGTGATAGTCTGCTCTTTCTGATCTAAAAGAAAGTAGGGATCCAGGATCAGGACATGCTCATGCTTCTTAACCCGGAGCCTCCACAGGAGCCACAGGAGCTATGTGACACACGTTTGATAGAGTCATTGTTAATTGACTGTTTCCATTGTTTGTTTGATTTTATAACTCAACAAGTCTCCAAGGAGTAAACTTTCCAGTCCACCATATGCACTATACAGTTAATTATAACACACTCCCTCCCTTACCCATGGACCCTGAACATAAGGATGTTTCTAGCCTACATATGGTGAACAATCCTGTTCATGCATTCCACCCGCGATGCACTTCCTAGAGCCCTCACACAGTGGACATTAATGACTTCTTTGGGCCCCTTCTGGTTTCACCAGATGAACAAAAATGAAAATAAGCAGCTGTCATATTTTAACTCAAAAAAAAAGAGGAGGAAGAAATTCATCAAGCCTACTTCAATTTGGAGAAATGTTTGGCTTAGAGAGGGGAATTGGCTGTACCATGGATGGCGAAAAGCTCCCTGATGAATGCACCATTTCCTGACATTTAATTTGCACAATTTGTCTCTTATTATCTGGCAACTCTCAGAAGATTTTGGAAGCAGGGAAAAACAAGTGAGAATTGCTATAAGAAGTAAGACAGAAGCATGAGTACGTGTGGGGCACAGAGTCAAGCATCAAGTAGCTAACCAATCAGACTCTGTCTGCCAGCCAACCAACACCTGTTGACAGTCTACACCACCCAGAAAATGGCCATGAGAGGGAACCAGATGGAAGGTTAGCCAGCAGACAGCACACAGTAATAGAACAAAAGTCATTTGTGTTAGCTACCCAACACTTGAGACCCCAGAGAATTCAACCAAATCTAAATTTAGACATATATCTGAGGATTGATTGTCACACACCTAGACGGGGAAAGTTGCAATTCTTTTTTTACCATAAAAAATAAAATATTAAAATGTTTTAGCTGTACTTCTGCAATTCAAAATGACTGAAGCTGTGAACTTCAAATTTGGCAAGCTTGTAGTCCTCATTAAGGAAAGCAATGGGAGCCAATTTTGAAGAAAAATGGTTTCCTATTTCTGAGTGGATAAGGTTTAAACAATTGAGTGTTGAGTTGAAGATGAGGAGCACTTCCTCTCCTCTCTTAGCTCCTGTTTGTATAATGATCATCAGACAGAAGCTAAAAGTAGACTTGCCTCTTTTTGACTTATAAATGGAAACACCTTTCCTGAGCACCCCCACCCTTTGTTTTCTTTTTTCCCTTCCGAATTTCTAAATCAAATTCCATTTGTTATTGTGAATTTGAGATGTAAAATTATCGCACTTCCAAAATCAGGATAAGTCATGGAGTGGCTTTAGGCTGACTAGCTGAAGCCTGCAACTGAATATCCCCCTCCTGTGGGATTCAGGGGCCTGTGGAGCAAGAGGCAGGAAATGATGGAGAGGAGACCATTACAGCTCAGCAACTTTGGAATTTCCTGATTTGACTGCAAAGCTTTCAGTCTTAACACTGTGCTAATCTTGGTTTTTAAATATACACATGTTTGTTTACTGGTGCACACACACATACACACAAGACTCACATCTATAAAATGCACCGGCATTGTGCTGAGACGCTGCAGCTGTTGGACAGCCCAGTCCAACATTCTGTGGGAAAAAAAAGGAAGAGAAGAGAAGAGAAGGAGACCTGAGTTAAGAACCCTATATCCAAAGCTACAGTGAGAATGGAGGACTATATTAGTAGCACTGTCTTGAGAGTTTTCCAAGGTTCCCTGGACAAATCCCTTTGCCAAATTCCCAGCATGGTTCCTAAAACTTGGAATTAATAATGAAAGTCCTTGACTTTATTCTTCGCTCTAATAACCGTACTGTAATCAATGATACTTTGAAGGGCAGCTCAAAGAAGAATAAAGTTAACTGAGAATCTGCTAAACAGTCTCAAGGTCTCTGCAACACAGACAAAGCTGAAGCCACCCAAAGATTCTGCTCATGCAATTGCAGAAGTGTAGGGGGTGGGGGGGAATCACACACACACAGCCAGCCCATGGGTCGGTTCCCAGGAACCCACGCTTGCCTTTGTCAGCATTCCATAAGAGGGCATCTCCTTCAGTTGTGTGCCAGGCCTCAAATGGCATACATGAATATAATATTGGAAAAGGTAAGAGAAAGATGCAATCATCTAAACTTCACGGCACCCTTACCTTCATGGCCCTCTTGGTGATGTTTGCTACTGACTGATGTTATAGAAGAGCTTTCTCAGCTTATTTATTGATTTATTTGTCTATTTGGGTTTTTTTAATAAGAAAATCATATGTCTACTGTCACCTAAAACTATTCAAATCTCCAGATACAAAAGCAGGATTTTTTTTAATTGCAGAATAAATATGTAGATTTGTACCACTGTTTTCTCCCATAAATTTTCCTTCTCCACTATGTCTATGTGATTCTCTTTCTTCTCTGATTTTTTTTTCCTTTCTAATTTTACTTCATAATATGTGAGTTAAATCTAAGTAGCTTCCTTCTCCAGTTTTTACCTACCATGCCTGCAGGATGAATTCCAGTCTCTCCAGCCATGCACACAAACCCTCTAATGATGATATTCATTCGTTTGCACATTTATCTTCTTCATTAAATTAGTGTCTGTTAAGTACAAAGTATAGTGATGGGGACTAGAAAACCATGAAAAGGATGTTCTATCTGCATGAGAAACTTAGAGCCTAGCATGAAGCATGTATAATAAATATCAATTGATTTAAGGAAACTGGGGCTAAGGTTGAGTAACAGAGAAGTCCTGGTTGATCAACAGACAATGTATTTACTAGAAGGGGTCAGGAAAGATGGTTGAGATGATCCCTTGCTGTTCTTGCAAAGGATGGGAATTCAGTTCCCAGCACCCATGTCAGGTGGCTCACAACAGCCTATAACTCCAGTTCCAGGAGATGTCACATCCTCTTCTGGTCACTGCCCAAACCTACAGTCCCACACCCATTTGTACATGCACATGTGCACGCACACACACCACACACACACACACAAATCTTCAAAGACATAAATAAAGTGATATCTTATATAAACTGATACTAGAAACTTGAGTGTGAATTTACCAAAGTATGAGAAGAAATGAATGACGCCACCAAGAGAGGTGGGAACAATGAAAGCAAAGCCATGGAGTTGAAAAGAAGGGGAGGTGTGGTCCTTTGAATACACTTGGCCCAGGGAGTGGCACTATTGGGAGGTGTGGCCTTGTTGCAGTAGATGTGGCTTTGTTAGAGGAAGTATGTCACTGTGGGGGTGGGCTTAAGACTCTCCGCCTAGCTGCCTGGAAGTGAGATTTCTCCTGGGTCCCTTTGGAACAAGATGCAGAGCTCTCAACTCCTGCACCGTGACTGCCTAGTTGCTGCCATGCTCCCACCCAGCTCATAATAGACTGAGCCTTGGAACCTGTAATCCAGCCCCAATGAACCTTGATCATAGTGTCTCTTCATAACAATGAAACCTGAAAGCAGGAAGGCATAGGAGAACCCAATGTTTCAAATTGGAGGTACCCATAATGGCTGGAGCAGGAATGGAGGACTGAAGTACATATTAGAGGTTTTGTTTGGCAGACCACTGAAAGATTCTAGTTCAGGGTCTAAAGGTGTCATTAAACCTAGAAAGGTTAGTCAATCTGTATTTTTAAATAGTTACTCAAGTAGAGTATGCAAAATATATGCCCGGGCAGTGGTGGTGCATGCCGTTAACCCCAGCACTTGGGAGGCAGAGGCAGGCAGATTTCTGAGTTCGAGGCCAGCCTGGTCTACAGAGTGAGTTCCAGGACAGCCAGGACTAGTCAGAGAAACCCTGTCTTGAAAAAACAAAAACAAAAACATAAAAAACAAAACAAAACAACAACAAACCCAAGGTATATACCATTCTGCCTTTCCCACAGTTTTATTAAGTTTGACTAGAGTAGCCACTGGAAACTTTAGTCTTTCCATTTCCTGTGTTTTTATGTTCTTACGCGGTGAGCACCTTGAGGGGCTTACTTTTGTAGGGAGTGTATCTTGTGCTCTTTTGAACCACCATAAGCACCAGACTGAACAGATAAGGGAAAAGATCAATTAAACAAATCTATGTTAATTCTTCCATCACATTACCCTTGTATACCCAAGATGACTTTGCACTTGGTTTTTGATTGTTTTTGTTTTGTTTTGTTTCATGTTGATTTTAAGCAAGTCTTCTTGGCCAATTCTTGTGAAATTTTATATTCTGCCTTGGTGGGCCAACGTATACATGTACCTAAGCTCCCTTGTGTCACTGTGGTATCACATGTTGGGCAGTAGTGAGCTGCATCCTACCATAGTCTGCCTCTCCTGAAACTTGGTTTCTATTATTGACTAACTATTGGGGTGGGGGGAAGACCTAGTTGTTCACATAGCTAATTAGCTGTTTGAAGAGGAGTGTACCCCATTTCACATCTCTTATGGGAAGGCTAACCTCAAAAACTCACAGCTTATTCTATCCAAACAGAAGCCCCACTACGCTTTTGATCCCATTCCTGCATCTTAGATATCCTCAGGGTTCATTGCAAACTCCTCAGACCGTGTTGAAAGCAGCAAGCATGGCCTGGCCCTGTCACCTCTCTAGTGGATCTGCCACCGTCATTTCCTGTTCTGTGCCCTGCTGTCACACACACGCTGCCTCTTCATGTATTAGGTCTCAGTGCTAAATTGCTATTATATAAAAGGCATTGTTAGGACTCTGGGGATTTAAGGAAAGGAAAGGACCCATCGAATCCCTTTTCCATCATCTTCCTGTCTCTATAAAGGGCTCTCCATAATCCATACCCCGGCATGTCATTTTTTTTATCAGAAGTACACTCTGGCCTGTACCATGAGGAATCAGCAAGCATTTCTTTTATCATTCTTGGACCTTCCTCTATTCCTTGATCTTTTTCACCCTGGTACTTTGGCCAGGCAACTTCCATCAGCCATTTCTGCCTTTGTATCTCCATCCATCCTTTGATCTAGCATCGAATTACTTTTCTGCCATCCTTCTTCTATCTCTAAGAATTTTGCATTTGCTCTAAGAATATCTTCCTTTAGCCTTTACTTCTTTCTCTTCTGAGACTTCAATTGCCAGATGTCTAATTGTCTCCTGTTTGCAACTTATGGGAATTTACTGAGCGCCCTGTGACTTCTGGCTCTCTCGTGATTTTGGCAAGGCATATAAGTAAGTGTTTGGCTTCCAAGTTTATTCTTCTTGTGCCAGCTACCATTCTACAAAACAGGGCATTACAGTGTCACGGTCTCCCACATTCACCCCACTGACTGTCTTAGTCTTTTCTTGCATTTTAGTGACAGCCTTTTGCACGCATATAAATTAAACTTACTTTATACACATTTCTTCATGGTTGCTGGGACATGCATGTGAGCACAGACAAGGGCCCCAGCTTACAGCAGTGACCTATGGTAGATACCTACCTGAGGAGGGCTGACAGCCTGCCAGAGTGCTCTCACAGCTGGGAACCTGACAAGTACCACAGCTGCTCAGGGAATTGATCCAATCAGAGCTTGTTTAGAGGCAAAGAGACATCAAGTGAAGCTCTCCTTCCCTATCAGGTTACAGATTGCTTTCCCATAAGCCACTAGATATCTAAACAGTCATCAGAAACTTAAGGGAAATACTCACCCAGATGCTTTCTTGTCTAAATGACTTGCCTATCATTAGCCTGATGGCTTAAGGCTTGGAGTGAGGGCTTTGTCCAGATGTGACAGGCAACAGGCCCCAGAACATTCTTCTGTTTAAGTGGTGACCTGAAATCTGCCATCAAAAGGCACGAGGCAAGTATGCTTTCAAGCTCTGTAGAGGATATTAGCATATTGCTCAAATGCCCTCTTGGGCAGATTCTGTGCGTGTGTGCATTCCATTAGCATGCTAAGGATATGCTTTCCCACAGAGTGAAGAAGGGCTGACACCTTTAGTGGGAATGGGCAGATTCTGTTAAGTCAGGATGTACCACGGGCAGCTCAGTATATTAGCCACATTCACAATCACAGGCCCAACAAAATTAGGAGGAACTCAAAGGAATCTAGCTGTGGGCCACCAAGCATTTTAATGAAAAACAGCTAGCTCCTGTCTGCAGCCAGGTGGAGACTGTTACATTCAGGGGCAGGGAATGTACAATTGCTCTCTGGAGGTGTGAGGGAATGAGGAAAGAGTTAGACAGAAGTAACAGCTCCATCCAAGGGGAAGGACAGTGGGAAGAAATGCCACCTTGCTGACAGAATCTTGGAGTCTGCCACACAACGTTCTGTCAGAAACCACTTTGACAATCACTTTGGATGTTTCAAAAATGTCTAGTAAGTCAAGATTCTACTGACACGTATAAATGAAAATGTTTTGACCAACAAATTCCTTCACATTTCAATTTAAGGGTGATAAAGAGATGGCAATGTGTATTTTTCCTTTGTACTTTTTTTTTTTTTTTTTTTTTTTTTTTTTTTTTTTTTTTTTGCAAAAGAAGGAGAAAACAAACACAGGTGCTTTAAATTTTTCAAGGTGCAAACTAAATTACGCGATGCCCAGGAGTAAGCAGCAGCATTTCTTTGTTTGAGCATGGAATAAAAGACACATAATTAGGAAATTGGGAGTCTATTAATTTTCCAAATTTACTCATGCAAGAACCACTGAGCTATGGTGATATTTGCTTACCTCGTCATTATGCAAAAATATATTAGCTAATTATTTTGACTAATGCAATTAAGATATGCATATTTAGCATAAACCATACAATAGAAATGTTACAGTCAGCAGTTGCTGGGTTGTGCTCGTGGGTAGCACAGAGGCAAAAGTCCCCGCTCAGTCTCCAGTGGTAAGCCACAAGTCTGCTACAACTCTGCCTGCGCTGTTATTATTAGTTCGGTTGCAGTAATTAATTTACTTTACAGCATGACTAGGTGGCACAGATAGCAGTGGTATTCATTTTTGTTATGAGACACCTGAAGATGTCAGCTTTTGAGCAGCAGTGTCTGCACCTTTAATTGCCTTAATCAGTGGAAACGCAGTATCTCTTTCAGGGATCCAATTAAGGATGCTATTGTTACTTTTTTCTCTTCCCCCCTAACCCTTTCTAACGAATGCAGGCACTAGCAAAAGTTAAGGTGATGGCAGTAGCCAAGAAGGGAGTCCCCTGTTCTTGACCACAAGGCCTCCGAGCCTTGAGCTCTTGTAGGAGAGGTTAATGTTGACACTGAGCCTCCATGGGCTCCTCGGTGTTTCCAAAGACTTTGGCCATTCCATTCCACCTGTGCCTGTTAGCAAGTTGGTCCACCCCGCTCTCCCTAAATCAGAGTCTGTATCTTCACCACATCTATAGTATTGGGTGAATTTTTTCTTGGGAAGATGAGAAAAAAATATTTCAATTACCACCACCACCACCACCACCACCACCACCCCCTACCCCTACCCCCAAGTTCCCCACCCCCTGCCGAGGATAAGACACCAATGGCTGAAACAAAGAGGTCATTCCATAGTAGTGTAGCTTACTGAACCCCTAATTATAAGGTGATTAAGCAAGAGCAACTTGTTTGGGGCTCTATCACCAACGATAAGTCTCTCAGAGATGTCCACTGCTTATAGATCCTCAGGAAAAGGTGAGACCTCGTGAGCTCCCTTACCCTTCAATGTGGTGAATCATTATTAGGTCCAAACTTTGCAGTTCGCGTGTAGTAAGAGTGTGAACTCTTGCTACTGCTATATTAGTATGAGCAGACTGAGTCCAGAAAGAACTCCAGGGCATAGCAGGTCTGTTACCTACTGCATGTCCCTTTGTGTCTCAAACCCTGTTGACCCAGGACAGTTTCCTACCGGAATTTTGGATTTAGAGAGCGGTTAAAATTGTTCCTTGTGCTTGGCTGAGAATGTTAGAGGGATGAAGCAAAGTTCCTAGGACAAAAGAGTTGAAAGAAAACTCCAAAGCATCACTGCCCCTCCCCACGGTGCTGCCCATTCCCAAGGCACTACCCTGCCCCACGGTGATGCCCCGCCCCACAGTGCTGCCTCAGAGCTAGGCCCAGAAGGGTTCATCCTACATCATATTCGGTAAGAACACCAGTGTTCGGATTGGGGAAAGGATGTCAGCCAAATCCTCCAAGCAGCGCTTCCCTTCCCTTCTGCACTAGTGGCTCAGTCCCCACCACCTCCACCTGTCCGTCTGAGTTCCCTGGCTTCTCTCTGGCTCTTTATCCCTTTGCCCTTGCAGGAAAAAGAATCTAGGTCATACCATAGTCTTTGTGATACTCAAATTTTAACTTTTTTTTTAATGCTTCCAGAAAGTATCCCAAAGGACTCAAAGCTGCAATCATCTACCTATCACAGCAATTGATCCTTCTAGAAAATACCAGCGAGACCTTGGGTTCCCACTCTTGGCCACAGGCTGTCTCTCTATTTTCAAACACATAACTTTCCGCTTGAATTTCTACTCTTGATCCACTACTGAATTTTTGTGTATGCAGAGTCAAGCTAAGCTAATGACCATTTTATCAGCTTCTGAGTTGCTTAGAGATAAGTAGGGCAGGAAAAGAAAAGAAGTATTCTAATCTACAGCATAGAAACTATCCTGCAAGCTCCTGTGTGGTCTCCACCCAGTCTACCAAAAATGCATATTGAATTTTTAACTCCCAATACATGAACTTTGATGGTAGAGTCTTTGGAGGGAGGAAAGGCTAAGATGGAGTTATTAGGGTAGGCCCTAATCCAACATGACTTATGTCCTTAGAAGGAATAGACCTAACATATGAGATAGAGGAGATCTGGAGGACCCGTGAAGACACAGGAAAGTGAAAGGGCCATCTACAAGTAAAGACAAGCCCAGGGGTAAGAGAGATGGGCCCCCTCAGCAAAGTGCTTACCATTCAAGCATGAGGACTATATTAGGATGCTCAGATCCATGTAAAAGATACAGGTAGGAGATGTCCACGTCTATTTCCATCCCATGGAATCCCTGGAGCTTAATAGCTTAACCAAACTGAGATGAGAGGCCCTGTTTCAAAACATCATATGGAGAGAGATTAAACAAAACATTCAAAACCATCCTCTGGCCTCCATACACATGAGGCCGCACACAAGAATGCACTGTAACCCAAACACACACATACACAAAAGAGGCCTGGAACACATTCTTGCTCAGAAGGAAGCCACCAGCTAGTGCCTTGACCACGGACTTCTGGTTGCTAGAACCGAGACAATAACGTTAGGTTGTTTCAGCAATCTGGTGGTGTATATTGCTTCGGTTTGGCAGCCCTAGAAATTCACAGAGGTGCTTTAAAAGCAGATATATTTGTTCATGCATTTATATCCTTATGGTGCCATTTATAATAATAGGTATTATGAGATAGGTATTCAATAAACAGAGAGGATGGATAGATAAATGAGTGGATGATATGAGTTAATGAATGTCATAGGGAACCCTTACCAGAACATTAAAAGACCTGGCGTCTTTATCCATTTCATAACCCCTCTGTTTCTGTGACATGTTCCTCCACTCTGAGGTGAAGATTTTCTGAACAAATTTCCTGGCAAAAGACTATGGAAGTCTTGGTGCCAGCCCTCTAGACAGGAGGTGCTCTTGTAGGTCCCCCAAAATCTCGTCGGCATCTCAAGAAGTGTGAGTCAGTGGAGTGGCAGACATATTTATTTTCATATATTAGTAATGTATTTGATAGCATGTACAGCAAATGTATGTGATAACATAACTTATACTTTATATTTATAAATTTGGACAGCTGTCATGACATTTGAAAGAGAACTAAAAACTCCTGCTGTATCCATTTCTGAATGCCATGCCAAATGGCTAAACTTGTCAACCTTCCCACACACAACAGTATTCTACATTTGCTTGACTGTTTTTTGGAGTTTAGAAAAGGAATTTACCAGGTGATGTCTGAGCAGCTGGTCAATGGTAAATAACACTCTATCACCTAAGATGTGAGGCTACAATGAATCAGGCCCAACTCCACCCAGCTTGTCTTAATTCATAGCCTATTTTGGGCAAAAAATATCTATCAAGGCACCAGAACCAGAAGGATTCAATGAGCCTGGGGTGGACATAAATGAGGAAGTGATGCTGAGTTCAGGAACTGTCATTTCAAGCATTGCCCTCCATACACATGAGGCCATGCACAAGAACGCATTGTAACCCAAACACACACATACACAAAAGAGGCCTGGAACACATTCTTGCTCAGAAGGAAGCCACCAGCTAGTGCCTTGATCATGGACTTCTGGTTGCTAGAACCAAGACAATAACGTTAGGTTGTTTCAGCAATCTGGTGGTGTATATTGCTTCATTTTGGCAGCCCTAGAAATTCACAGAGGTGAATTTCTTACCTCTTGGGTAAATCATGCTATATACTGTAGTGGGAGGCACTGGTCCTTTGACTCCTGTCAGTCTGTTCCTAAGGGATGCAGACCTACAAGAAAATCTAAAAATGCGGATGATACAACAAAAACCTCCCTCGTTTTCATTTGCAGTTGTTTTATTTTTAATCTATACTTTCATATATGTACATGATGAAGTATGATCATATTCATACACTGATCACATTTCCTTCTCCAACTCCCCTCTCTTATACTCATATAAAACCAAAGGAAGTGGATCAGGAGGCTGCGATAGACCTATGGGCAGCCATTTCGTAACTTCCTGCTACTCCATAGTCAATGATACTCAGGCCAAAGTAGAAACCATGTTGGTTTCTCAATATTCATTTCTCCCAAGGAACTGGATTTGAGATTCCAATGTATGTGTAAACACCTTTCAAACCAAAGTTATACATTCCATATATTCTTTAAAGTATTGTATAAAATTCCCATTATTGGAGAAATCTATATTGACACAACAGCACAATGCATTATGGAGTTCTACTCATTGAATGTCTTTATTGGCAGCTGTAACACACGCCTTCCTGATTTTATTTAGTTTGGATCAAAATATTCAAACCAGTTTGCCTTTTCTGAGACTTTACAGTAGAGTGTAGAGCAGGATCCCATGAAGTGATAAGAAAAAACAAAGGAAATTCTCCAAAAATGGAAATTCTCCTCAAATACAAGTATCAGTGGTATTGTGGCAAAGTTGAGTTGTCCTTTGAAATGGAACTAATTCTTAAACTGAATGCATATCAGAAACATTAGTTATCTGCTCTCAGGCCTTTATGTGCCACATACTGAGTTAATTAACACAAAGACACTTGATACTGGAACCCTCCAGAGGAGAAAACAGAAAGTGGTCTAGGTGTGAGAGCAGACAGAACCCTTGGGGTGTTGGAAAAAACAGGGCTCTGTTCAGTTTTTATTCCTTTCTGTTCCTGTGATATAGAATTAATGGGTTGGTCAGCCCCATTTCTGTTTCATTGTCTTTTTTGTAATTCCCAAGAAGACAACTATGAATGATGAAGCTCCACCACCTTCCAAAAAATTAAACACCACCAACTTACCCTTTGTCGTAGTGGTCAAAGACAAAGGACAGTCAAAAAACCAACTTGCCTTCCAAAACAGAAGCTCTGTCCTTGGGGTCCACCACAAAAACAAAACATGCAGACTCTATTCAAAATGTTATTCTTTCCAATCTATTTATAGGGATATGAATTTTTATGACTAGAGGAAAACTTGCCCAAAGTTTCGAATGCTATACTATGGTATATGCGGAGATGCACACATGTCTCTTCTCTGGGGGTTGGATCCTACACAAAATCACTCTGCCCTTCACTTGTCCCTATGATGTAGTAGGCAGTGTCTGTCAGGGAGACTCAGACATAAAAGTCATGATGTCTTGAGGGACAATATGATCCTCGAGGGAAAGCAAGTGACTGTTTTATAATATGAAAGGCAAGAAATATGAACTGGCATTTAGGACCAAGACAAAAAAGAGCAAAACCAGATCCCATGAAAATGGGGGGGGGGGAAGACTTGTAGATATAATGGTGATATGTGACTGAGTGTCCAAACTCATATGTTGAGAAGCCAATGTAGGAAGCAGAGTGTGGACAGGAAGTGATCTCACCTGGTAGGTAGTTCCAGCCCTGGAGTGAGACAAGTAACTCTTGCTGAATGTGACACCCCTGGAAATCCCTCAGACACTCAGAATTATAGTTCTTAGTTCTATATTTAGGAATGATGACGACATCTGCATGATGTGGTCCTGTGGGGATAACTGAAGCTCTCTAGGGCATGGTCTTCAAAAACATTGACTCAGGAATCAGTAAGTTGCTTCCTTCCTGATCATCATGTGCCTTAGTTTTAAATTTCTCTGAAAAAAAACACCATGACCAATGCAACTTATGGAAGGAAGGGTTTCCTGGGACTTACAGATTCACATGAATCCATGAATGTCATAGTGAGAAGCATGGCAGCAGGTGGCAGGTATGGTGCTGGAGCAGTAGCTGAGAGCTCTCATCCTGGTCCACAAACACAAGGCAGAGAGAGAGAGAGAGAGAGAGAGAGAGAGAGAGAGAGAGAGAGAGAGAGAGAGAGAGAGCTCCTTGTGAATGGTGTGAGCTTTTGAAATCTCAAAGTTTCTCCACATACAGCTTCTCCAACAAGGACACATCTATCAATCCTTCCCAAACAGTTCCATCAGCTGAAGACCAAACATTCGAATACACAAGCACATGAGCATCATTCTCCTTCAAAACACCACACCATATAACCTTGGCCAACTTGTCCATACCTCCCCTTCCAATGTATAAAATGATAATAAGGAGTTTGGGAGATGGAGCAGTAAGTGAAGTGCCCCCCTCTCCCACATAAACATGAGCATCTGGGATTGATCCCCAGAACCCACATAAAGCTGCTTCTGGTAACATGAGTTTATAATCTCAGAACTATGGAGCTAAGTGGATGAATTTCTGGGGGCTCTGGTGGCCGTATGCCTAGGCTAATTTCCAATCCCACGAGTCCCAGGGATGGACCTTAGCTTAAAACACATCCAAAGGAACAGCACCTGAAGCTGTCCTCTGGCCTATACGTGCACTCATATACATGTACACACATAGACAGGTACATGCATGCACAGGAGCAAACCTACACATAAAGACAATAATATAATTTTACTTATGCATTGCTCATTTATAGGGGTTAACTAAGGTAATATATATAAATACTCCAAGCAGTGGGCAGCATATAGTAGCTATTCTATGTGTATTAACTATTATGAACTAGAGTCTTAACATAGTATCTGGGACAAAGTAGATTGTGTCATAACCATGATGTTACTGATGCTGATGATGCAGTATGGAACCTTGTGCAAGCAGGACTAAGGCAAAACACTAGGAAAGAAATGGGTACTCCAAGAAATAGAAAGTGGTGGTGGGGGGATAGGGGAGGGAAATATCAGAGCACTGATAACCAAGGTTCACATCCCACTCAGAGAGAGAACACGAGCAATCTCCCCAGATAAGAAGACATATCAGGTAGAATCTCTATATTCATGCCCATCTTTCTTGGCTTCTATTTTATATGGCTATTGACTGGGAAGCACATCTAAGCCCATCACTGAGCATTCATGGAGAATCACCTTAAAGCCTCTTGATGCCTGTTCTGCCTCACATCCCAATGCTTGTCTCCACTGAGCTGTGCCTGCAGCTCACCCCACAGTACCCCCATCACTGCTGCTACCATCCTCTTGGCTAATTTTGCATTAGCCATGTGGACTGTCGGATGGTTTCTGCTGTATTTTGTTGCCCTTTCAAATATTTCTTAAATAGAAGACTATACCATCTGGTGGACAATCTGCCTGCGTGCTATCTCACCTATCCCAGTGTGGATTCTACTCCTATTAGGGAAGGAATGCAGCAGAGAAGCTGCGTGCTAGAATGCTGCCTCTGGCCACCTGCAGCCCACTGTCGCTGCCCTGCTCCCTTTCTCCCCGTGGCCTGGTTCTGCCTGCACAGCACTCAGTTTCTGTGCTGAGTAGGGCTTTCTCCCACTCACTTTATAGCCAGGCTATTACTCATGGGTCTGCAGGGAACAGATGTCTCCATAGGTAGACCTTTCTGACCTGTGCTGACATTTTACATACCTAAGCATCAAATGAGGATGCAGCCACTCTTCCAAAATGGGAGAGAGAGTAGCTGAGGCTCAGTCAAACTCCATTCTTAAAATCTGTAGTTTGTCAGTCAGGAAGAAGTCTATTCAAAGTGCCTAGGCTTTCTATGGTTCCCAGAGAAGAAAAGCATGCATAGGTATCCCAGCAAGAAGAAAGATTATAGATAGATAGATAGATAGATAGATACATAGATAGATACATAGATAGATACATAGATGGTAGATAAAGATAGAAGATAGAAACATAGATACATATATGATAAATATACAGATGATAGATAGATAGATAGATAGATAGATAGATAGATAGATAGATGCATGCATAGATGGTAGATATAGATAGATGATAGAAACAAAATCATAGATACATAGACATAATGGAAAGATAGATGATAGAGTAATGGTTGATTGACTGATTGATGGATGGATGAATGGATGGATAGATAGATGATAGATAATAGATAGATTATATCTATTATAGATAATAGATGATTGATTAGAAGATAGATACATATACATATACAAACACACACAAACATATACACACACATGATGATATGCCTAATGGATCTTGACATGGAGGCTCAAGGCGCATTTGGTTTTTGTTGTATACCACGACACAACAATTGGCTTGAGAGAAATGAAGTCCCAGTATTTTGTCATCTTTCTGTGGTAATATTAATATTGTTTCTATAATTCCTTCCATGACAGAGATGGAACCAAGTCTTTACCCTGTTCCTAAGATGTAGCAACAAAACAAAAGAGAACTACACCACAGTTTACTCTGGAGGATCACTGACCTAACTGTGTTTACTTGTACAGCAAGAGAGAACAACTACTGGCAGAAACCTGGAGGACCCTAAAGTAGCTACACTAGAAAGTCTTCATCCAGAATATGTGACAGCTTCCTCATAGCTCCCGACCTTTAGTCTTCCCCAGCCCTCATAATCTAGAGCCTCCCTGAGACATCTAAGCAACTAGAAATTAAGACATAATTGTCTATGAAGGATTGACTAGATACTCAGGTGAGAGTCCAATGACCCTCCTGGCTTGGCCATCTAGGAGCAAGTGCCAGTAGTTCACAGACCAAGTTGTGATGAACTCTCAAAAGGCAATTGATGACTCATCTCAAAAGGCAATTGAGAACAGCAGTGGTATGGTCTGGAGGACAGTGTCTTACAACAGATTTAAGAGTATTGTGGGGTCCTTCTTGACCAGAACCAGAAGCCATCTTTGATGGCTTGTTTTCTACTTAGAAGTGAGCAGAGTGTTCCAATGAAGTCCATTATTATTTCAAGTGGAGAATTACTGGCAGGTCAAGATAGTGAATTCTAGTGCTCAAGGTTCAGGCTCTCCTGAACATAGTCAGTTCCCCACCTATTATAGTACCTGTCTCATAGATGTACTGGATTCAGTGACAGAGCTTCATATATACCAGTCACTATCCTAAACACTGTACAAATAAACCAGTGAACAATTATCCTCCTTTCCCTTAGGGACATACGGCATATATCCAGTACCTACTATGAGTTATGTTAGTTCTGTACCCTGTTACAAAGCAGAGATGTGATAGGAGGACTCCTTTGCCAAATCATGTGAATAAAGATGGCAGCTGGACCACTCCACAATCTCTCCCCTGCTTTTTGTTATATAAGAAGGTGAGTAATATACCACACCTGCAAATCAGAGATCTCCACATCAATCCAAGCTAAGATGGCCTCTGCCTCATTGCCTGTACAATGTTCTTTCAGATTCCACACAATATGAAGTCACCAAATGAAAAGTTACTCCCCTCCCCCAACAAAATCCAAAGTTTGGAAGATACCCTGTGATCAAAATTCTAATGCTAGTAATTATACTCTTGCATAATTACAAGTTTGGTAGAACTAGAGTTCTTAGCTTTTGTTTTTTAAATAAACATCATGTACCAGGGATGCAGTTTAGTTGACAGAATGCTTGCCTAACAGGTATAAGACTGCGGGTTTAATACCCAGCATCACATAAGCCCAGTGCCTGTACTGTGGAGAAAGAAGTAAGAGGACTGGAAGTTCAAGATCATGCTGACCACCTAGTGAGTTTGGGGCTAGCCTGGGCTATAAGAAACATTGTCTCAAATATATATGTATATATATAAGAAAGAGAATAAATCTTTTTAATAGTATTTGAACTCTAGTCTCAGGGTTTCTTTGGGAGTCAAAGATAAGAAAGTGGCCTCTCATACTTTGTCTCATGTAAGTAGAGTAGCCCCAATTACCCAGAAGCAGATCATAAAATTCTTCACCACCACTCTATAACTTCCTCTCAGTCTGCCTGTTTGTATCAAAACCATTGTAGTCATTTATCTAATTACACAGTGGATACTTTGTGGAATAATAATTGGAGATAACACTTAATGAGTAATGATGTTGCCAGTACTCTGCCAAGCAATTCATGTATGTTAACATATTTTTATACTCATCACAACCCAATGGGATAGAAAATTCATTGTAAATTCCATTATAAAATTTACGAGAAAGAACTAGACATCTTGTATTTGTAAATGCCATGTGACCTAGACAGGCCCATCTCTGTTCATCTTCCTACCTCCATGCAAAAACATAGGTAAATAAAGATATATACATTGGGTAGATGGTGATGATGATGAAGATAGACAGACAGACAGATGATAGATGGTAAATAGAAGATAGATAGAAGATAGATACATATATAATAGATGAAGATAGATAGATAATAGATACATATATACATATATAATAGATTCATATAAAATAGATTAGATAGATAGATAGATATCATGGAAGGCATATTCTCTTCAAGGGGCAAGTTGGAGATCAAAAGTTTTGTTTCATAACATATTTGAAAAATCTATATTTTCTCTACATTGTGGCTTTGTGAGAAAAGATAATTAAGTATTGAAACTAACAAAAGATTTATTTTAGGCCAAGTAAGACCTTGGGAGACAAAGGTTAACTCGGGAACCTAGACAAAGATGAACTTCAACCCACTCTCTTTGAAATAAGCTATTTGCTTTGGAACTCTTGTCTCTCAACCTAATTAGTTGAAAATTCAAATGAAGATACTCTGATGAAAAAAACCAAAAACCAAAACAACAATAACAAAAAAAGATTGTTTTCAATTTATTTAAGAAAAATGGTTAAACAAAAACAAGACAAACAACAAAAGAAAAACTCACTTTCTTCGGATTTAAAAAGAATGAATTAGGGCCCATAAATTTAATGTCCAGACAAGCCACCACCCATTGGTGACAATGACAGAAAGGTATTCCCAATTAAACAAGAATTTGGAAACTCTTGTTCATAATATCCCTCTAGCCTTTAGAGAGATGATTCAAGGCAGTGGGTTTTGTGAGAGTCTGAAGCTTGCTCGTCTCTTAGCAGCAGAATTTAAAGCAATTGTTCTCATGTTCCTTGTAATGGCAGTGGCCGCCATGTACTAGATGGACATGAGAGTCAGGAACTGTGATGAGGGCCTTGCATTCCATATCTCACTTAATTTTCATAGTAACTTGATGATGAAGTTACAGTGTTACCATCAAAAGCAGTCATTGAGACTTCATTTCCGCTTGATGACAGCTTCATAAGTGCTGTGTAGATGGACACCATAGCCTGGTCCAGAATTATTTCCCAATCACTTTGCTTTCTGTTTAGCGTTCTTTAAGGGAACCCGCCAAACTCTAAGCAAACCCCATTTTACTCTCTCACCATTCTAATCTTGAGACCTGTAACTTTGTTCCGGACCAAATGCTAACACAAGGCTGTTTCCCTCTGCTCTCATTTGCATGATTCCAGCAGTAGGAAAAGTTGTGTTGACCAAAGAAATGAGGCTCTGCCCTTTTCAAGATCAACCTCAAAATGCCAGGTAGACTGGTAAGCAACTCAGCAGAAGGTATCAAGTACAATTCTCTGTGGTCACAGAAAGTGCTGTAGCCTGCATTGTCCTGTGGGAGACAATGTCCATGTGTGATTACTGAAGCACTTTAAAAAATGGAATGAACCAAAGGCATTCATTCGTAATTTTAAGAAGATTTATTTGGCAGAAATTGGTAGTTAAATAGCCACAAGTGGCTATTGGTTATCCATTGCAGGGTACCCTGCAGCTCTAGAACCCTGAGAACCTATACACCCTGCTTCACTGATCTTGGTGGCTTTTCTTACAAGGTGCTGTTGGGACCTTCAAACCCCCTTAAGATCCCTTAACAGTGAGGGGCCATAATTAATTATATTGTGTTGAGCAAAACTCACACCTTTACCCTATTCTTGCTAACTTCTTATGACAACTCAAAAACTCTCTTCTCTAACCATATTCTTACAAATGCTCTGACAGCATGAAGTACATTTAAGTTTTCAAGAGAGAGAGAGAACTAGAAATAAAAAGAAAATGTCTTAGTACTTGATTCTATTTAAATGGGTAATCAGAATTTTTTACTACACTCAATAGCCAAAACTAAAATTTATAAACAGTGAGAAATTATATAGTAAAGCTGTTATGTAATGTGGCAACAGTCATTCGTAACTCACACTTTCAATTTTTTAAAAATATTTATTTTTTTTATGTGCACCTAGTGTTTTATCTGCATGTATGGGTGTGAGGGTTTCAGATCTTGGAGTAACAGACAGTTGTGAGTTGCCACGTGGGCACTGGGATTTGAACCTGGGTCCTCTGGAAGAGCAGTTAGGGCTCTTAACTTTTGAGCCATCTCTCTAGCCCCAAACTTTTATACATATGACTGCTTTTCCTGCCTGTATGTATGTGTACCACATGTATACACAACTAAAAGTATGAGGTTGGAACCCTGGGGACCAACCCCAGGACTCTACAGTAGTATCAAGAATGCTTGACTTCTGAGCAATCTCTCCAGACCACCATTTTCAATTTGTGTGTGTGTGTGTGTGTGTGTGTGTGTGTGTCCCATTAAGAAGTTCCAGAATTCCCCTTGAGCACCTTTTAAATAAACTAGTTTTAAAGCTATAATTGCATACACTTGAAAGATACAAAATAAATCTGAGATACTTATACGTACCTTTTGCTGCCTGGCATACTTAGGCACCAGGCACAATTTGTCTGGGAAGGGGAATGCTGCATTGCTTGTTTAAAAAATGGTTAGATCATTTCTGAGCAGCCGAACAGAGTGAGCAATAGTGTGGCCGTGGCTTCCTTGGGGCTACACCTGGCGGATTCTTTCTGTTCACCTACCTGGAGTATGTTCGCTGTGTGTGTCACAGAGTAAAAGTACACTGGCGTGTTACACTCACATTTGATAACAGCCATCATTGCTGAGCACATAGACCAGCTGCTCATAATGAAGTAGAAGTGATCGCAGTTGGGTATTTAGCTCAATGGTAGAGAGCTTGCCTAGCTAACTCAAGGTCTTGAGTTCAATCCTCTGCTCCAGGAAAAAAAAAAAAAAAGAAGAGGAGGCAGGGGTCAATTCTTCAAACTCCACACAAACTCCACACACTATTACTGAAAAGTAACCCCACCCACCATGAACACAGAGAGCCAAGAATCCTACTGGAAAGCATTAAAGATTTATTTAATTATGCGCCTTGCTTTCGGCCAGTTTGATTCCATTTCCTTGCCTTTGAACTAATTCCCAGACTGGGGCGGGAGATGACTCTGAGGATAAAGAGTGCTTGCTGCACAGGTGTCAGGACCTGAGTTCAAATCCCTAGACAACACACAAAAGCCAGGTACTTAACACTCATGTGTAATTTCAGAGCGATTATGGGGAGAAGGAAGGGGGGGGGGGGTGACAGAGGAATCCCTAGAAGCTTCCAACCTGCTAGCTTCGTGTAAGCAACAGAGAAACAAAGAGACGCTGACTCAAACAAGAAAGGACAGACACACCTGGGGTTGTCCTCTGACCTCTCCACGTGTGTCTACAATCACATATACACCAAGGGATAGGAGTGCACACATTGTATATGCGCAGTTTTGTTTTGTCTTGTTTTGTTTTAAAGAACCATGTTTTTCTCTTGAGGCCGTCCCCAATTTCTATGCGTTTGTGCCTCTTAAACTGATGAATAACTATGACAATTGCTGTTGCATTTTTAAACACGTGCAGAAAAGCAGAGCCAAAAAGGCACTGGGACTGCAGCTCTGTTATAATATTTTAAAGAACTCATATTCCAATTGGGACTTCACGGGGTGGGAGGAAGTCTGTGATAATCGGGAACGGAGAGGAAAACAACACTGGTCAGGAACTTGAGAGTGAGCATCCAAAGTGGTGTAGTTGGGACCCCAAGAGAGAGATGCTCTTCCTGTGGCTTATGGGTAGAAGTGAAGCCTCTAGCACTCTCACATCTTCTAATTATTTCATCCTTGTCCACAGTTGCTTAGCATAGGATAATTTCTCTAACCATCTTTTCTCTTTCACAACACCCTGAAAGGAAAAAAAAAAAGAAAAAAGAAAGAAAAAGAAGGAGGGAGTGTGCTTTATTTTACAGCTAATTTGCTGTGAGCACATAGCCCAGCTGCTCTCGATGAAGTAAAAGAGGAAATGGGAACAGAGGGAACCTTCTAATGAAGGAGGGTGGGAGATGGAGGCGGGGGTGGAGGGAAGGCTAGGTGCTGGGTGCGTGATTAAAGACAAGCAAGAAACAGTAGAAAGCGGTTATGTTCTTCTGAGCCAAGGAACAAAGAGCAGCCAAAAATCAACAGAGGACAAATAATGTGTTCGGCGAGGTGTTTTAACTGGGCAGAAGAAATCCCCCTCCTTCCCACTGTGCAACCGGTAGACTTCAGACTCTGCTCTTGAATGTGTGTGTTATCAATGGTCCACAGACAAGAGATCATTCTAAAGACAGATGTTAAAAATACATGTAATCCTGTAAGAATGAGGTGGATTTAATTAGAAAAATAATAGTGAATTAATATGGGAAAATATCTTCAGCTTCCAAATCAGCAGACTGTATGTCTCATTCTTACAAAGGATTTCTTTTTAAAAATAGGAATGATCATGCTCTTCAATGAATGCTATTTTTTAACTGATCCTGCCCCCGTAAAAAGACCCCCCCACCAGCTCTTTCCCCTGAAGACCACATCAGAATGCGCTATATGTACAACTTTGGTGCTTTCCCAAATTTCAGTATTCACATGGCCATAAAGAAATTTCTAAACTTTGGCATGTCCTTTTAATAGTGCAGCTTTCTTTTTTTTGGGGCGGAGGGGGGACGACAGGTAATGGGCAAGAAGGAAAAATAAATTGGTTTTCATATTGGGCTTTACATACATACACTGAATCCATCTGTCTGAAAGCTGTGTTAATGAGCGTGAACTTCATTCTCTCATCCGTCCCTGAGAACAGGTTGCAAAGCTTCTGGGAGCCCTTGGAAGAATTGGCCAGTCTTCCTGTTGGGTGTCTGGAGCAAGCAGAGGCAGCATTTCCTCCTGCCCAGCTAGGGACTTCTCACCTGGGCTCAGAATCCTCCAGCAAAGGATTCCTTCAGCACCAAGGGAGCGCCTGTTCCACCTCATGTCCTGGAGCGGTTCTATAGCCTGCTGATCTTCAGAGGAAACAAATGGTTTTAGTTGCTATTTAATATCAACAAGTGGGAATTCTAACGTCCTTAATTTGAGTCCTACTTAGTAACGTTGATCCTCAGATTTGGTGACTAGAATCATAGGATACTGGTGAATGGACAACCCACCATCACCACCACCACCACATTTATAGGTGTTTTGATTGCCTACATGCCTGTGCTCATTCCTAAGTATGTAAGTACAGCCCAAAACTATCCTCTCTCTCTCTTTCTCTCTTTCTCTCTCTCTCTTTCTCCACCCTCTCTGTGTGTGTGTGTGTGTTTGTGCATCTGTGTCTGTGTCTGTGCCTGTGTCTGTGTGTGTCTTCCTTATGCCTATGAATCTGGATATAGAACTGCCAGCAACTTCAGCACCATGTCATATTATATTGCATATAATTGCATATACTGCACGCTATCATATTCCCTGCCATGCTGACAATGACAATGACAGGAACCTCTGAAACTGTTCCTGCTACTAAGATAATGGCAATCATAAGCAGGTAGGGGAAGACACACAGATGCTTACTGGTCAAGCAGCTCATCTTCAATAGGAGTCACTGTGATGTGTAAGTCAGTATGTCTGGAGCAATGGGAAAGAAAGAGAAGCAGACGGTTTGAACTCTATGAAGACACGTGGAACTGGGGGTGTGAGGGAGGGAGGAACGGCTTGATGTGAGTAGCCTGCCCTGCCACCTCAGGCTGTGGTGAAGGCCCAGCCCACTGAGGGCCATGTCCTAGTCCATGGTCACTCAGGAGCAGGTGTTGAGTCAATGCCTATGGCTCATAATAACACTAAAGACCGTGCAGACATCCCTCCCTCCCTGATCTGGGCTGCTGTCTGAGACCGTGTTGATATCCATGGGCTGTGCAGAGCTGGTTCTGCCCCTCACCAGCTATAGCACCCTGTATCTCACCCGGACAGCACAGTGGACCAGGCCCTGGTGGCAGGATGTAGATAAGCCAGCCTGACAGTGTGAACAGGGAGAGCTGGCCCTGTTACTGCTACCAGATTTTCTTCTTGATGTTTTGCTTTGTTTATTTATCTATTTTATTATTTTCTTATCTTTTGGGGAGGAGGTTACAAGGACAGAGGGCAGATACAAGGAAAGGGATGGGGAGATGCCTGGGATTGGGGTACACAATGCAAATTTCACAAAGAATCAATAAAAAGTGAAAGCAAAAACAAAAACAAAACCCAGCTAGGCTAGCCATCTTTCCCTAGGGTCATGGCTCTGCCTTCCAAGGTATTACAGACTGGCTGAGAACCTCCCCGGGCAGTTATAGGTTCTAAGGATCTGAGCTCTGTCTTTACTTGAGTAGCAGATGCTTCAACACCGAGTTCTTGGAGGCATTTTTTTAAATGATCAAGTTGCTACAAGCATGTGCTGAACAGAGACTTTTGATTCTGCTAAAAATCAATCACAGGCAAGCGCCTCATACCAGCAAAGGACCATGTAGGTAAGGAATCTGAGACAGACAGACAGGCAGGCAGGCAGGCAGGCAGGCAGACAGAGCTGCACATTTATCTACTTAAGTTTTTTAAATGAAAATTCCAAATCTTGAGGATAGAGAAAATACTGCCCCTCAAGAGAACGGGGCAGGAGAAAAGGAATCAAAATACTTACATTTACATCATTAACTTTATTTTTGAGGGTTAAGTAAATAAATGCATCACATAATCATCAAGAAAATTAACTTCCCAAAAGAAAACTCTAAAATTCATGAAGACACAAACCTGTGAAAAGCTATGCATGGTGGTGTGTGGCTGTGATCTGAGGGCCAGGCAGGAGATCAGAAGGTCATCCCTGCCTGAATTGTGACCTTGAAGCCAGCCAGGGATCCAGGAGTCCCTGTCTCAAAGAACAACAATCAACAACAAAGAACAAAAGACTTTTAAAAATCAGAATGAGTAAAAGTAATGACAAGAAATGGATGTCATTTTCATTTCTTGACATTGTAATGATATTTACAGTGATCCTCGGGAAGATTGGATGGACCACAAAGGATTCACGGGGAACAGCCTTAGAAAGACTATTAATGAAGCCAGCTTCTGCCCTGCTTGACACACACTATGCCTTCCTATCCTGGTCCTACAAAGACTCTTCCTTCTCCCCTAAGGTCAATGCCCGGTGCTCTTGGCATCAGCTCCTCCAGAGGGATGCTGGAAGTATATGATTATACCGACACACATCTATTGTACAACTTCTGCACAGCAGGCCATCTCTATAGATTCTATAATCTTCACATTGGCATGCCCATTCCTCAGGTGTGCCGAGAGAGGCTGAAGCTACTGGAATAGGTCCCATGCCCACATAGCTAGGTTTTTTTCTTGAGGTTTTTTGGCATGAGTCTTTCAAGTTTCAAAGACTGGTTGATCCTTAGTGCAGTAACCAATTGACTCTTGACAATGGGACTCGGGCAATGTTCTCTGCCCCCAGGGACACCAAAATGAATTGATGGCTCTTTACATTAGTGATCATCTTAGTGGTCATCGAACTTAGCTTCTATCAGAGACACCTGGGCAATTTTTAGAAAAACAAAGGCTGGGCCTGGAGAGCTAGCTCAGAGTCTGGGGTGGGGTCGGGGGGAGGATCTTCAGGGGGCAAGCTGGAGAACCTGAGTTTGAATCCAATTCCCCAACTCAAGTGAAAAACAACAAAAAAAAACTGAGTGAAGCAGGACAAACAGTAAGGAAGAGAAGAAACAAAAGCATCCCTGAGGCTTGCTCTCTAGGCAGTTTATGCAAATTAGCACAATCTAAATTTAGTAAGAGACTGCCTGAAAAACAAAGGGATCCAAAGAGAAAGACACCCCCCCCACACACACACAACAGAGACAGAGAGACAGAGAAAGAGAGACAGAGACAAAGAGACAGAGAAAGACAGAGAAACAGAGAGAAACAGAAAAACAGAGAAAGAGAAAGAGACAGAGACAGACAGACAGACACAGAGAGGGACAGAGAGAGAGAGAGAGAGAGATTTTCAGGCAACGAAGAGTTTCTGATTCTGTGGCTAGGACAAGAGCCTGGGAATGTGTTGTTAGCCAAAGATTCTCATGCAGATGGTTAAAGAACAAAGCTTGAAGAAACATTTCCCAAACCCATCACGGTCTTAAACTTCAAATGCGTTATGATCCTAGACTCTGGTTCCTGGCACTACGCCCCCATAAATGAATAAGCAGTTACTCATCCACTTCAGAAAGTCTCTACTCCTTGTCATTGCTTTGGATAAAATAATACGCTCACCACCATCGCCAGAGCAAAAGGCACAGGAGTATCTGAGAGGCACAGAGCCTTGAGAGTATCTACACGGCTTTCTTCACACTGGATTCAAAACGGTAGATGCTCTGACTTGTAACCCACTCTAAAATCGAAGTCTGATTTAAGTCTCCAATAAAGCCCAACTCCACCATAACCAAACACACAAGTGTTAGAACCAACAAGAACTGCAGAGAGGAACAGGACAGGAAGCCTTCTATTAGAAACGTCATCCAGAAGGTTCTCAGGGCTCAAAACCCAAGGAAAGCTTTGAGGCCTGTCACCCAGAGAAGGGAATAGCTGTGTCAACCACACAAGACTGTACAGTGCCGAAGTGGGCAAGTGACCTGTCCACAGCTATGCAGTTATCCTTTGGGGGGGGCAGGTTACAGGACAGGAGCTCAGCCACACACAGCATGAATCATATAATACCTGGGTCCCTTGCGAAAGCAGCTGCCCACCCCCCAAACCCAGGAGTTCCAGCTCACAGAAAGCTCCCACAATCCAATTCATTTTTGCTTAGGATTTATCAACCACGGGGAAAAAAAATGAGTTTAACCTTTTGAGCTTCAGTTTGGCACCTCTCTCGTTTCCACCCTCCAATGTTGTCTCCCACCCCATCTGGCTGTGGCAAGACTCGTTCGAGGACCAGACATCTCTAAAATTAGGCATCGGCTGAGATTTATGCTGATTCTCTTGATTCAGTCCAGACTTGTCAACTTCCCTGGAAGCAAGCAGTGTTCCATAAATTACTGCAGCCTTTAAACAACCAAACTATTTTTAAAGGGTGGTCTATATCAAATGCAATTAAATCTGAATTGTTGCCTCAATAACTCTGCCTTCTTTCTTTTCTTGGGCTCTTCCATTCCCTAAGTGTATCTAGCTGGAGCTACATTAAGGACCCTGCTCATCATTTTTTCCCAGCCTCCCGAGAGATGGCAAGAGCAACGACATTTTTTTCATTTCCAGAGGTGTGGAAACAAAGCGTCAGCACACCTTCCTTAAACGGCCCTGCCAGTTAAGAGTGCCACCCTGAAAATGACCGCAGGAAATACTCTCTTGTCCTAAACAGCGGAAGTGTTCTGAGAATTTAACTGAACACCGAGAAAGTTATAAGACCCAGGGCCTAAAACAGACCTTAGCATCTCCAGCCTGAATGTCGCTGGCACTCAGGCTTGTGCGTTCTTTGATAACTATACGACAGCACCTAAAACCCAGGCTATCCTAAACTAAGCCAGCTTCTGTAGCTGCCTCTTGGATGAGGCCCCACATAGAAGGGAGAGCCTGGGAACCTACCACACCCTCTTCTTGCTCAGCCATCACCCCAAATATGTGGAGTTAATCAGGGTCGTGTCCAAGGATGTGTTTTATGAAGAATCCGAGCCCTCCATTTTTGTTGTTTGATTGATGACAGCTTTTTGAACTACCTCCTTTCCTCTTCTAGAGGTGCCCATCCTCTGGGCAAGTTGGTGGGAAAGTCCAGGGGCTCTCTCTCCTCTGTACCAGTAAAAGATGCGAGTATGGTAAGCAGGTTTGCTAGGCTCTCATAAGGAGCCCTTTTCACTAATCACAAGAGACATTCAGACTGGCCTCCTTCCTTAGCTCATTGATTTAATGAATCACTTCAGACCTACTGGAATCAGTGTCGCCTTCCTCAAAGACCTTGGTATTATGGTCACATTACATTCCTTACTCCTCTTATGTGCATGAGTGTTACACCCTAACAGCCATATCGCATTCTAGATGGGGTTCCTCTTTTTTTTTTAAAGTGTATAGAACAGTGTGTTTTCCTTCCCACCCCAGACCATAATCTTTAGCCAAAAGACGTCAGCAAAAGAGAATCACAATCCTTGGGTTCTCATTCACAGCTCTTAGAAACCTGCACACCTCCCTCACAAGGCAGGAGCCCGCTGAAGCCACACTGCATCGCTGCTACCGCACTTTACTGGCCAGAGACCTGACCACAATCACTTCTGTCACCAGTTGCTACATCTTACCCCTCAAATTCTCTCCACACTGGAAATTCTCTGTAGCATAATGCTCTCTCTTGCCAGTCTTATCCTATTAGCTTAGACTAAAGTAACGGGATGCCCACTCCCAAGATGTTTTATTGCCATCTATCAGAAAAAGGCAGTAATAACTATTTTAAATCTGGTGACAGAAGCATGAGCAACTTCCCTGGTTGCCCACCCAGGTTGTACAATCCACCATGCTTCCCCAAAGCAGGAGTGTCCCTGTTCTCACCAAGGCTATTCATACACCCCTACTGAGTTTCATCACAGACATGAGCTCATATCAGACCATGTCAACTCATCTTAAACTATTGCTATCTTGAGTGGGACATTGTAGAATGTATCAGACTAATTCTTACCATGGGACATTTGACATCCAGTAATCAGGCATCAAGTGTCAGGGAGTAGTATCTGGGTATTGTGAAAACCAAAACTATCCCTTTCCATAGTTCCAAATGTACACTAAGATGACAACAAACCTCCTCCTCAAGACTGACTACTAAAGACCAAGAGATGATATTGTTTGTTTGTTTGTTTGTTTTTATCTGCCTTCATCTCTAGAGATGTTTTTAGGAAGACAAACATCTATTCCACTGACCTACGTTCTATAGTACCTAGCACAAGGGTTTAATGCAGAATTACTTGTCGTGTCACTTGAAACAAAGCAGGCCAGATGAACCCGGAAATGAGCATCTGTACTTGGGCTCAAAGGGTGATTGTTATGGCTTGGGAATGAAATGACCCAATCATCACACATTCAAGGCTTCTTCCCCAGTACAATGTTCAGAGGTGGGTCTTTAGGGTAGTGATTAGATCATGAGAGTTCTGACCTATATGAATAGACTCTTTGTTATTAACTGTAATTGATGATTAGTTTATGAATTCTAATTTTTACGGTGGTGTTGAGGGGCAGTAGAGACTAGGAGGTAGAGCACACGGAAGGAAGCAGTAATGACTATGGGTGTATCTTGGAGGACCTCATTTTGTCCTTAGGACTTCAGCTCCCTGCTTCCTTGTTGTCCTGAGCTAATCAGCTTTTCTCTTCCACATTCCAACATGATGTTGAGAGAGAGGCCCTTCAATACCACCCGAGAAGCTGAAGTGCCTGCTGACTGAATTGAAATCTCTCAAACCCTGGGCCAAAGAAAACTTCCTCTATACACTGATCTTGGGTGTTTTGTCACTGCAATGGAAAGTCAACTGACACAGCAAATCAAGATTTTCCCTCCTCAGCTTGCTGTGGAGGATCCCATGTAGCTCACCTTAGCTGAAACTCAGAGGATTTTACGTCCCCAACTGTCTTGCTGTTAGAAAGCACCCACTCCAGTATGGGTGGGCCACATCCAAACAGTTGAAGACTTGAAGAGCAAACAAGATGGAATTCCCCTGAGCAAGAGAGAATTTTTTGGCAGATGACCTTTGGGCTTTAACAGATTCTCCAGCTCTTCCTGATGACCCTCTATGACTTTCCAGCACTTTGTAGTCCCATATATCAAGTTCAACCTCAGTATTTCTCTTAGTATGTGTGCAAGCACTATAAGTACATGCATGCATGATTTCTTTACAAAATCCTTTTTAAACCTTAAAATTATATATAATTAAGTACCTACACAATGTCATCAATTTCGCTTCATAACCAGCCTACATAATTACTATTTGCCCCATTAAGAAAGTTTGCTGGTTTCTTCAAAACAAATGGTTTCTGCCCCTCCATCTAGTCACTTAGTCAATAATTGTCTATACACAGCATCAGCCCATCCAGTCACCTAAAAGACAAGTTCCTATGAGGATCAATGGGAAAGCTTTATTTGCTTCTGTGGAGGACTAACTGAAAGTGACATCTTGATCTACTGCAGCCATCTTGCAGGCATGTGGTGGGCTGCCCTGATCACATGGCTACCTCATTTAGCATGACAAACCAAAGGGTTAGGAGACTGCCCCATGATATCAGAGTCATAGAATTAGTATCTTTACTCCGTGCTTCTCGGTATATAAAACAGCAAGGAACCTCAATATTTATGATACTTTGATTGCAAGTTCTTGTTGCCTACAGCTAAGCACATGTTAGATACCACAGTGAATTCACTGTCTTCAGTGGCTCTGCTTATTTGATGCTTGGGTTTCTTCAGGAGACTCTTCTCTGAATTGAGGAGACAAAGTTTGCAGCACTCAGGCAAAGTTGTAACTTTCCATGAATGGATTCAGAGTATTGAAGCAGAAACATACATACATACATACATGCATACATACATACATTCATACATGTAGACATACATACATACATGCATGCATAACATACATGTATGCATACATAGTAAAGACAACATTCACCTCCCAACTTTCTTGTTATTTATATTTCATTAAGTTCCCAAAGGAATAAATCACTGATATGTCCCCAAGGAAAATATACTAAAATATACTTTGACAAACCAGAGGAGCTCCACAGCAGTGGCCTAGCCACCCTGAGTTTGGTTGTTATCATTTGTTAGTTTATTACAAGGACAAATGCTGAAATCTGACTAGTACTATTGACTAAATAAAATGGCAGGAGTGCTTTTCTTCTTGCCTTAAACTACTTAGGCTGCCAGTTTCATGTTAAATAAAGATCATGGGTTTAGAAGATAGTTGGTCCTCACTGCACCTATCGGTGGTCTATGTTTCTACTGTGACCATTTCTTAGAAGGATGAGTAAAGGTTAAATGACTTTGCTCAAAGCACCAAATACCACTTACTGGGGCCAATGTCATATAAGGAACATAAATCAAGATTGCCCCCTTCAAGCTAAAGCTGTCTCTGTTGCTTGTGAACCTAGTAGTTAACAATTGAACCATCTCTCCAGGCCCAAAGCTGCCCCATTTATGGCCTTGTTCAAATAATCACATTCAAGCATGGGTCTACTGAGACTGTGCAGCTCTGAAGGTAGGTTATAGCTCTGTCTACAGGAGTTTAGTGTAAATTCTGTAAATGTAAAAAGACCCTCATGGGCCAGAGTGATGACTCAATGGTTAAGAGCACTGAGTGTTCTTCCAGAGGTCCTGAGTTCAATTCCCAGCAACCACATGGTGGCTCACAACCATCAGTAATGGGATCTGACACCCTCTTCTGGTGCGACATACTCCTATGCATAAAAAAAGACCCTCATACAGATCCACCTTTTCCTGAAGGATGGGTTGTTTCCCAGATACTACAATGCCAGAAGCTAACAAGTAAAAAAAAAAAATACATTTAACCTACATGGCAGGCTTGGCTTTGCTTTATTTCAAATTACCTCAAGACTCTGATTTGGAGCCGTTTGAATTAAGTCCGGTCTTTGGAAATATATATTTAGATCTAAAGAACCAGCGATCCCAGGATGGGGTGGGCTTGGGAGGCTCCTGAATCTCAGCCCCAGCTCTCTATTCCCCCCCTCATTCTTTCTCTGTTGCCCTGTACCAGAAGCTCATTGCTAGAAGTCTCTGCTGCTGAACATCAGAACAAAGTCTGTCTTCCTGCCCACAACCCACAGGTTGTAGTTCTGCCCACTGCTGCCTCCCCGAAAAACTGCATTTCCTCTTTCACAAGCCAAATCTGTCGACATTTTAAGACCACCACAGTCTAACCCAGAATTTTCTCTTCCCCATATTGAACCCCCAGTTCCCTCAGCTATACAGTGGAGAGCATAGATGACTACTGATACCCCATTTTCCTCCCTCCCGTGAGCCTTACTTGCTTCTACCGACTTGCACTTCCATGGTGTTACCCTGTTGTACAATTTGTGCTCCTAAGAACCTGTTTATTTCAGCCTATGCTTCTTAGAAAATTCTTGCCCCCAGTGACAACCAGAACACAATCAGCCTGACATTCCATGGAGTCCAGTGGGGTTTTTTTGTTTGTTTTGTTTTTTGTTTTTGCCATGAACAGTAAGGCTGTTTTGGCTGTTTTGATGTGGGCTGTCTTGGTCTACAATTACCACCCAGCAGCTGATTTCAGATGCTTGAGAAGCATGGCCACGTCTGTTTGAAAATAAGTAAAGTAAGTAAACTCTGCATGTGTGAACATCTTAACAGTGTGTTTGAAAGTTCCACGTGGCAAAGGAAGGTGACCAGAAGCCTCTGAGTCTGGTTTGAATGAACACGCATATGGGTAATAGTGTTCTTCTAATACCCACAGTGTCCCTGTGACCAGGGAGTCATCAGCATAGGTTTTTTGTTACGAGTCAATGAGTAATTAAGCAGCAATCAGTGTTATGGACCTACTATGTGCTGTATATAATACTAATGGGTCAGACTACAGGCCAGTGTGGCTTTAGCCTCCCCTAGAAAGTGGCATCTAGCTGCGGAGCAGAGGCATACATTAGCAACACAAGGCCTTGCCTACTTAGTATGGATGTAGGAAGCATACTCAGGGTAGACCCACTGCAGTAGGGAAGAACACTGAGAGACAAGTGCCTACTATGTGCTCACTGAAAGCATTCTTCCCTTTATGTCTTTCACCAGCTTGACTCTGGTATCCAGCCCTTGTCCACTCAGAAATGCGAGAAGTGAGTCCTTGCAGAAGAGCAGCACCTGCTGCTCTGGAAAGAATGGAAAAAGAGTTCCCAGGTAAGGGTAACGAAAATGGCCCTCGGAGAACACTGAGCCAAGACAGGAGAAGATGAGAAAGGGAAGTGGCCCAGAAGAACAATGGTACACAGACTCTGAGCAGTGCTTCCAGGCTGTGGGCAGCAGAGGAGCTAGGTTTCCACCATTGCTGTCTGGCTAAGAAGGGACCTGTCACTTGGCAGAATGAGCCTGTGTTCCCACTCCAAATGTCATGACTGCCTCTTCTCTTCGTGTATTGAGCTCTTAGAATAAGAAAAATAGCCGTATCTTTCTTGAGTACAACCCTCCATTTTGAATCTTAGGAAGCACTCATCAAGGAAAGTTCCAGAATAGGTGTCCTGGAGCCAATGCTTTTTGCTTCTATACTCCCTGATTGAATATTGGCTTTCCATTTTCAATCTAATCTCTTCCCACCAAATCACACCCTCTACCAAGCCAGCTTTCTGTTCACACCACCCCTGTTTTCTTAACCTGAAGGCTCTCTTTTTCCACAGGCTCTCTTTTCTATATACAGGAAGGTCTTGGGTAACCTAAATATTGAAGGCCACAGCACTCTCTGGCCATGCTTGTTAGATAGACCTGACACAAACTCACAGGGGAAAGAAAGCCAGCATTGTGCATAAGTAGCTATAAATAATAATAATTTAAAAAAAAACCCAAACTAGTGAAAGTTTCTAGATCTCCTTTTTATTTAAATGTTCCTCATTTATATGCAACCAATTCACAAAAGCCCACACACCAATCTGTAATGCACCTGGTATTGTGAGAGATTGCCAGTTTGGTAGCGTCAGCCCCTTCCCCGCCACCACACACATACACACAATAAAAACTGCACAGGAGTTCATGTCCTTAGGGTCCAACTGTCCCCCTCATTAAAAGCTGAATCCCCCCAAATAAGTCAAATCATCGGCTATACTAAATGAACAGGTTGTTCTCTATTCCCAGACTTCTCACAGTATCCTTCCAGGTGGGTTTTGGAGAGCAACTATAGCCAGACACTTTGTCTTGTGACCTTGTGCCACATTTCAACATATCGACTTTGCATTTGTCCAACTGTTCATCTGCTACGGTGTCTGTCACAAGGTGTTGACACTGGGAGACTCGACATCAGTTCCTTCCCTCAGGCCTGGAGGCTCTCCACCTAAAATCCAGGGTCCAGCAAGGTTAGTCTTTTGTGGCTTGTAGACAGTCCTAATGTCTGACTGTTTCCTAATGTCTTCCTAAGAGAGCAGCAGACACACAGAAGTAGGGCCTGCCCTGCTGCACTCATTCAGAGTCAATTATCTATTGGGAAACTGTCTCCAACTGTAGCCATATTCTGAGATTCTGGGAGGGAAAGTCTTCACATGCACACTTTGAGGGGAACACAGCTCAGTTCATAACATCAAAGCCGATGTTCCACCTTAGGTGTATGTTCTCGCACGAAGGTATATGTTCACCCACTCTAACACTCCCTAAATACCTTAACTTTTCATAACACTGACACTAAGCTTCTACCTTAAGGAGCTTTTAGGGTCAAAATTTGAAGAAAAGGATCAAAATGAATTGCTATTCTCACCCAAATTTGGCTTCGGGTACCAGAGAAACTTTGCCTACCAGACACTTAGCTAGGGAGTCTTCTTCTTCAGTGGCCATGTAAAACCTTAAGGACAGGTTAAGTAAGCATCCAGAGAAAACCCATCTGATGACTCTTACAGGAGCTGATCTACTGTGTCCTAGAGAAGGAGAACGGGGAGCTGATTCAGCCCTCCCAGGGTAAAAATAGCAAAGTGACCCTTTGCAGTTCCCCTGTTCTGCCATGATCAATGGCACAATAGATCTGCTCTCCAAAAGAAGAAGCCACTGTAACATCAAGGCTCTGTGTAAAAATGGTCTAAGGAGCAGGTTTTTTTTTTTGAGGAGCAGGCTCTGATTGAAAACAGACGGATGCTTTGTGTGTTTCTCCACGAACAGCTGTTAGGGGACCAGCACTCAACAGGAAGCCTCCATGGCATAGTCTCATGTGAAGGACGGCACTGTAGAAGGCTCCCACCAAGAGGAAGGCAGATCTTATGCCATGGGGGAAAGGCTACACCTTCCCATCACCACGCCCAACTTCCCACAGTTGAGCATTTGTGCCTGGCCAGATTACGGTGCATTTACCTGTCAAGTTTATTATCAGTTCTACAAACCTGGGACTCTTCACTGTCAAGAACCACCATGATGTTGAATGGCCAAGATCTCGGAAGCCTAGGATTTGAACTCGGAATTGAACTCTGCAGCTTTGCTGCCCACAGACAGGTATACTGTTCCAGAAGGGTGAATGGAGAGACACAAGCAGCCTTTGTGTCCTTTGACAGCATCCGAACATCTCAGACTCTAAGCATGGTTAGTTCTCTTCGACTTTGAAAGAGGCAAATTAGGAACTGAATAACAGGAGGCAAATAGGGTTTGGGGACTTAAGGAAACACCACACAGACAGACACAGACTGACAGACAGACAGATAGACACACACACACACACACACACACACACCACTCATTCACTTTAAAAGCAGTAAACATAGTTTAAAAGTAGCAAACAGCAAACACACACAGACAAACACAGACTGACAGACAGACAGACAGACACACACACACACACACAGACACACCACTCATTCACTTTAAAAGCAGTAAACATGGTTTAAAAATAGCAAACAGCAAACCCGCCCTAGTTTGTCCATCTCTAAGCATTTGTTAGATGGAAATGTTATGATTACAAGCAGTCCCCAGTAAAGGTAGGCACGGCAGGCAACAAACCAACATCACCTCCCCTTCAGTTCTAGCCCCTTCCAAGTTTAGTTTTGTAAGTCTGGAAGCCTGTGACCTACTGTGCCTTCAGGGTGCGGTAGACTGCCCATGGGCAGGAAGGGGTCTCCTCTTGCCCTGAGCTAATCATCACAGGACCTGAACAGGCAGCTGTGGGCCCTTTGCTCTCCACTTGTGAGCTGTGAGCCTGCGTAGCAAGGCACCGGTCTAACTTTAGAACTACACTCCAAACTTTGATCTCCCAGTACTGCTTGGCTGTAGGCAAAACTGAAACTTGAGAGCTGCGACATGTTTTTTAAATCTTAATCCCCCTGGCAGTTTTAGAATAAGGACAGGAATTATTTTCAAATGAGAATCTTTGAGTGCATAACACAGGCTTCCAAAATTAAGCAGAAACACATGGCGGATCTTATTATTAAATTTCCCTTGGAAAACAATGGTTTAGATTAAGGGGTGGGGGTAGTTTGATAAAACTTTGAAATATGAAACCTAAAATAATGGTGTGTGTGTGTGTGTGTGTGTGTGTGTGTGTGTGTGTGTGTGTGTGAAGATCATTTTGGAGTTTTACCTAGCTCTACCATTATTAATCTATTTCTGACAATGTTTAAGTAATTGAATGCTTGAGGTCTGAAATATAATTTTTTTAAAGAAAGCTGGGAATCAGGTGCAAGGGTTTTTCTGAAGTCCAGAGAGAAATTTGGGCTGATTAAAATATCTCCCTGTAAAGCACGTTTTTTAAGAAAATAGAGGAAATGGAAGATTTAACTGTATTATGACCTGTACCAGAGTCTAGTCTGCCTTCAGCAGGAAACCTTCAGCAACATGACCAGGGCCACGGTAAGGGCTACTGGCATCTTTTCTCATCAAAACGGATCCACTGGCCATTCTCCTCCCCTCATAGAGCTGTTCCCAGAACGAGATTTGAGGGAGAGAACGTTTCTGGAAACGGTGGTGTTGCAGACCTCCCGGGCACCATTTAATTCTTTCTTCCCTTCAAGGAATGAATCAATTACTACCTTCTCGATGAAGCCTCTCTGAGCAGCTCATTTACATATCCCCATGTCCTCGTCAGCCCGTAGCCCATATATTGCTCACTCGGAACTTATTTCCTGCTGGATATGGTTACTGGTCTTAAGAGTACATCTCTTCTCTTTTCAGCTACCTTATGAGATCCTAAATGGCAAGAAACAACACTCCTTTCCTCCCTCCCTCCCTGGTTTGCAACCCCCACTGGACCTAACTCGGGGCTCTGCACCAGTGACCCAGGCTACCATGCAAGGGACGGTAGCAGGGCAAAGCGATGCTAAGATGCTATGTTCTAGCATCACCCAGAGGAAGCCCCGGGGAATAGACATTAAAAGGAAATAGTGCACCCTGGTGGAGGCTAGACAGCCAGCTGGGCTCACGGGTGAGTGGGAAGTACCACTCCAAGGATGCAACTTGAGGGAGGAACGAAAGGAGTCAAGGGAGCAGTTGGTCCCACTGTGGTTCTGCAAATGACTAATTCTCCCATTGTGGTAGATTGTCCTAACCCCAATTCACCTTAGCACCAGGGCCTGTTTCAAAGCTTCTCTGATTAAAGGAATGACGTCTGCCCAGGGTATTGTTGGTCTTAATAATATCCATTCCCCACACATGCACACCCGCCAGCTTCTCTTACCATCTTTGGAGCATTCTCTGAGAGAGTATTAATACCAGTTGTGGGAAAGCAAGAACGTCACTCACAAAACTTTGTTTGTGCGACTGAATTCCAGTTTGGAATGGTTGCCTGTTAAGTTATAAGAAACTTTCCTATATCTTAATCCAAAGCTCATCCGTCCCACTTTTGGGGTATAGATTTCATCACTGAGATGACAAAGAAAATATCACAGACTCAGAGGAGAAAGCTACTGAGGTGGATTGGAGAAAAACAGGTAACACTGTCAATGGAGTCCTTAGTATTCAGACTGTGGTCCAAGGCCCAACATCACCACTGTGGGGATTGTTAGACTTGCAGGATCCCAGCCTTCTCACTCAATAAATCTGAACCTCTCCTTTCAACAGTCTCCCCAGAGACTGAAGACCTTGTTGATGTTGTTCAGAGTATTCTATATAAGCTTGTTCCTCACCAGAAGAAAAGCCTCCTCCTGGAGGACCCCACCCACCCTCACCGTTCTGTAGAGCATCACAGGATGGGTATTTAGCTTTGTTCACCACCACCCCCCCCCCAGCCTTTAAAGTTCAAGTTTCATCCAAATGAACAATTCAGCTCCATGTGCAGAGCTGTACCCAGTGAGGTATCTGCTTCTCCCTATCGGGGAAGCTATGCATGGAGGTAAAGAAAAGAGAGGATTTATCCTTCATGTGCTCTAGGACGATATACAGATAAATGTTTGAGGGGGTTATGAGGTCAAGAGGCAATGCAAGCTATTTACATGGTTCATGCTGGTGGGCGTCAGATCAGCTGACAAGACGGAATTCCCATAATAGAAGACCTGGGCAGACTTTAAACAGTTGGCAAGTAGCCTTCATAAAGGGACAGCCATCTTTAGGAAAGTTTAAAGCCAAATGGTGAAGCCAGGCAGGCAATCAAGTTGGGAGCTAGAAAGAAAAAAAGTTAACCAGAGATGAAACGAACAGGGCCAGGACATGAAACCTATGCCTGTGGCTCTACTCTGAGCCTGAATGTAGAGGCCAGAATTTGTGCAAACAGAACAGAGCCACCAGTGGGTGTGCAAGAGGTCACAGTCACTCTCATAGTGATTCTCACAATCTAATTTTAACCTGCTGACATCAGTGCCTATGACCCTGCTGTGAGATGTGTCTACTCCTGTGGGCATCCTGGGAAACACTGGACATCAGATTATTTCTCGTTCTGGATGTATAGCGCCTCATCATTTCCCATAGATGGATGCTTCATCTTTGTGGTGCTATAACATCCCTCAAAAGCTGAAGGCATAGACCTCAAGCCCATTATTGTTGGGTAGCAGCCCCTTAGCTGTCTTTCCACCGCTGGCTTTTGTCCTTCCCTATGGTTACCATGTCAGATCTACAGACATGTCAATATGTTTGCCCTCCAATTGTGAATATGACTCCTGGGCATTTGGAGGGCTCCCAGGAGTCCCATGCCTAGCATAACCAAAGTTTACCACAGCAATACTGTACTCCAGTCGATTGGTTTGTTAATAAGTGAAATGCTTTAAAGTAAACTTCAAGGGTGAACATAAAAGGATGGCAGTGCTTCTACCCACTCGTGCCCCTTTGTTCACGTATTCGACGCCTACAATGCTGTCTGCCGGGGTATAAGCAATAAATATATGCAAGAAAATGACCAAATGAACATAGGATCTTGGAAGCCTGCTTAGAGCATGTGCAAATCCTCATGGTAGACTTTAAATGTGGCAGAAAATACCCTGACTGAGTATACAAGAAGCGAACTCTCAATCCACACACCCAGATGTGGTGATAATGCTAGTGGGGTCAGGCTGGGTGAGGACCCTCATGATGGCATCTCAGCAGAGACATGGGGCAAAGAGAGGTACTATTTACAGACAAGAGCTTGTACACTGAGTCAGGACTGGGCATTCTTGGTAAAAGAATACCTCTACTGACCCCTTACAGCTTCTCCCTGGGAACAATGATTGTGAATTCCATTGAGTCACAACCCAGATCTCCAGGACTCTTGACTGATGCTGAGACTGAGTTCAAGTCCACTGTGCATAGCTGATGGTAGTTAACACATAGGTAGCCAAAGCATGGCAGTCCATGGAGGAAGCATGCGCACAGAAGGAAGGAAGATAATGGGAGAACGAAGGAAGGATGCTGGGATACTGCAATCAGCATCTCAGGCACTGACAGTTTAAACACGGGAAGAGCCAGACAGATTCAAAGAGGGGGGAAATGGCCCTTTACAGAGAAAACTGAAGTGCTGAAGATTATTAAGTGCAAGGTGCTGAAAAGCAGCTTTCAGAGCAGAACCAGTAGACTCAAGCAGATATCTGTCGAAATCTACTGCTTCAAAGATCAGCTCAAGAAGCCATCTAAGGTGTTTTACCCAGAGAGCACGGCCAAGTTTGGGGATGTCATCAGGTAACGGGATAAAAGTTCAGGCAGAGCTCCCTCACTTCTAAGGCTTCTACTGCAACCTGGATTTTGGCTAGAGGGAATTCTGTTGTGGTGCATATTTGTGTCTGAAAGCATGCCAAGACACATTCTACAGGCTGAGGTCTTTCATGCTTAGGGGTAGAAAAGGTTTCTATTCTTACATATTCTTTCATCCTAAATCCAAAGCACTTAATAAGAATTCAGTGTTGGCAAAGGCTGTGTGGGGAGTGTGTGTGTGTGTGTGTGTGTGTGTGTGTAGGGGGGTTGATATAGGTGTGTTTGTATGAGTGTAGTGTGTCTTTTTTTATATGGCTGGTGTGCATGAGTCTATGTGTGTGTCTTTGTGTTTGTGTGTGTGTGGTGTTTTTATGTATATGTATGTTGTACACGAGTCTATGTGTGTATGTGGGTGTGCATAGTATGTATTTGTGTGTGTACATGAGTCTGTGTGTGTGTGTCTTTGTGTTTGTGTGTGTGTGGTGTTTTATGTATATGTATGTTGTGCATGAGTCTATCTGTGTCTGCGTGTGTGTAGTGTGGGATGTGTGTGGTGTGTCTATGAGAAAACCACATCTACTGTGTTGGGAAATGTATTGCTTCTTTTGTGAGTAAATACTGGAAATAGAAAGAAATGTTCACAGCAGTAAATATTTCACGGGTCACTTCTGCTTTGCCACACATGCCAAATCTCCCTCCCCTATTCATAAAAATGCCTCAACACCAAATTCAAATTTGTCCCAAACATGTGGTATACAAGATAACTGAAGCCATTTGGATTTAGGAGAAAATAAAAACTGACCCTTTTAGATGTGAATATTAAAAACAAAACAAAACCCAAAGTCCAATAACCAGTTTTTCAAGGTAAGTGTCATCAGGGGAGGCCCGAGCATCTGTGAAATCAAGTGCTTATGTACTGTGGTGGCTCTTCCTGCTGTGTGACCAGGCACAGGATGAACAAGACAGCAAATTAGAAAAGACTGGCCCATCCAGTTATCTGTGCCTCATGTACTTTCAGGTACATAGCTAGATCCACAATCGTTGCGGTTGTCCACAAGGAAACTTGTTTCTCAGGGCAACTCATTCAAAAGCATGGGTAACACCACGTGATCAGTGTATCCTGAGCCATATAACTAATATTAGAACCGAGATGTCAAAGGCCGGACCCGTGAGAAGGGAGACAGATGAAGAAAATGAGATAGCTGAAGCAGAGGGATCTCCAGAGCTTGCCAGCAGACACACCAACGCAGAGCAGCTCACTGACTTCAGCTTGATGGACAGCCTTGGGCCTTGGGCCTCCCCTTCCTCCTAACCTGTTCTCTCTCTGAGTAACCCAGCTTACCCCACACTTTCATCTCATACACACTGTCTTTAACTCTAAACCCCCTCCTAGACCAGCAGCTCCCAGGATCCCCCTGCTCCTCCTGTCGTTAGCACTGGGAATATAGATCTGTGCTGCCATGCCTGGCTTTCTTTTTAATTTTTAAATTTCATTTTATGTGTATGGGTATTTTGCCAGCATGCATTGCTGTATACCAGGTGAGTACCTGGTGGCAAAGGAGGCCAGAAGAAGGCACCAGACCCCCAGTTACAGACGGTTGTTGGCTATCACGTGAGTACTGTGACTTAAGCCTATAAAAGACCAGCCAGTTTTCCTAAGCTGTGGGATCCCTTTCCAGGCCCCACTACCAGCTTTTCTGCATGGGTGTTGGAGACCCAAACTCAATGCTTGTTCAGTTCTGCTCTACCCATTGAGCCATCTCTACGGCTCTTTCTTCTGCTTTTCTTCATAACACTCGAGTGTATTGTCCATTAATGGCTGTTTTTTTTTTTCTGGAAATCCCAAATATTTTAACATTCTTTCTTCTTGTTTGAATTTTCAGACATTCTAAGGCAGATGGCAGTGTGACAGATTGAATAGCATTCTTCCAAAATTTGCCACCCAGAACTTCAGAATGTGTCCTTAATTGGAAACAGGTTCTTTGAAGGTATGACAGGGTCTCAAGTTGAAGTTGTCTTAGATTTAGAGTGAACACTTAATGTGGTGACTAGAATCCTGAGAAGAGAAAAGAGAATGCAAACACAGAGATAAGGAGACAAAGAAGGTGACAACGGAGGCCAATATTGGACTTCAACAGCCCAAGCCAAAGGCTACCGAGTATTATTGCCACTTGCCTGAAGCTGAAAACAGATGGGAGAAGAGTCTTCCCTAGAGGCTTCTAAAAAGGCATGCCTTTGATGATAACCATTTGTTACAAGTACTTTTGGGAAACTAATATTGCTGTAGAGAAACCATTTTCCTAGCTGCTGTGTAACCAGGACACAAGCAGAAAAATCATACTTCCCAATGGGATGCTCCTATAAGAGACCTCTATTGGAGGTCTGAGTACTTTGAAAAAGAACACCTCCCCCAACCCCAACCCCCACACACAGTCGCTTATCTCTTCTCAACCTAGAGCATCAGACAGAGATTCAGGAGCTGTAGCATTTCTTGGTGTCCAAACCTCCAGCAAATGAAATCCAAAAGCGTGATGTAATTGTTAGTGAAGACAAAGGAAGAGGAAAGTTGAAGCAGTCCTCTGCCAAAAAGACAGTGGACTTGTTGGAGTTGGACATCAAAGCTGCCAATATTTCATCAAAGTCTCCACACATGAGGGCTTTCGGGAAGTAATTACATCTCCTGGAATCTTAAAATTTTAGAGAAAAAGTTTGAGATCCTTGAATGGAGGGGGAACATCCGCAAGTTATCTTGCCAGTTTAACTCAGGCTTTGAACCCTTAAGAAACCCAAAGCACAAAGTTCTGACAACGTAAGATGTCAAAATGTCAAGAAATTGCCAAAGTCTCCTCTCTTGACATTTTAAGGCTTCTGCCAGACCATGTTCCCACATAGGCAGCTAGGGGTAGTTAGAGAGGAAGTTCAGAGAAGTGGGCCACAGGGTATTTTTAATCAAAGAAAAGGCTAAGTAAGCAAAGGACCATTTTAACAGATGCCTGGCATCTCTATCCAGCAGTCTGGACTGAGTTGGTTCTTAATTCATTCTTCAGGGAAGAAATTCATACCAGAAAAATGTCCTGTGCTATATTTCTGTACTGTTGGTTAGAGCCAAGAATTTTTTTCCATTTTGAGTAAACACATAATCTGATATGCTATAAAATATATTGAAAATGTTGCCCCAATAAATACTGGTAGGACATCTGAAGGGACCTGATCACAAGCAGGAATTTGCTAATATCCCTAGACTTAAAGAAAATGACAACCTTCTAGTTGGCACAGTCCACATCTATAAGCTAGTGAGAATTGGGAAGTGCAGCACTAAACCAATGCTCCTTGCATGGCTACTAATCTACTCAAAACAATCAGGACTATGTTACTAAATTGGTGCCCTCTCAAGGGTACGGTAAGGACCTGCCAGATTTCATAAGAACATAGGCAACATGGAACCTCATCCCAGACAACCAGAAATCTATGTTATATATACATCCCCTTTCTAAGTGAAAGATAAAACAGCATGTAGTATCATTGCTTCCTTATGCAGATAAGAAAGATCTCATCTCAGTAAGGTTAAGCTCATGTAGACAAAGTCCTGATAAGATTACATAAGGCTCAGTGTCTCTTGGCAGGGGTGTGAGTTTCTTCCTCTCCCAAAGCACACTGTGTGTCAAGTTCATTTTTCCCCCTGAACCTCAGCTTGTTTCCACATCTCAAAAATGGAGAGATGCCAGTAGCACTCACCTTATGTCATTGCTCAAGTTATAAGATACCAAATGCAGTATGACTGGCATTCAGCAGAATGTCCAGGCCGATTTAGTTGCTGCTGTACTTGCCCAGAATCCTACAAATCCTGTATGAGCCAGAGTTAAAAAGTCCAGGTGTCCAGATTCTCATGCCACTCCATTAGAAAGAAGAACATATTTTCCCCTCATATCCCTGCATCTATGTCATCTTTTAGAACACTGACCGGCACATTCGTAAGTTGGGTAAAATATAAATAACTTCAATAAATCTGTTGTTTTCCCAATGAAGCTCAGAAGCCATCCCACAGTGCCGTGCTGAGTCCATAAAACTGTAGGCAGCTTCCTTTGGGACCAACATTCTCTGGCTAATTAAAATGAATGTTGTATCGATGAAAGATTATTTTAAAATGGTCTGATAGTGTTTAGACATTGTCATAACATCAGCCGGTGGATTACTAATTTGCAAATTTTACTAAAGATCTTGCCAATTAAAACCCCTTCTAGACACTCTCAAACACACTGTCTGTGACAGCTGATAGACCACATGGTAAAGACATGATCACATTAAAATCACACAAGACTGTTATCCCTGGAAGGACTGAGGGAGAGAGACGGGGGCATGTCCCCGAATCGGGTGCCACTGAGGCAATCCAGACAAACTGCCAGAGGAGGAAAGCAAATCTTTGGGCTGTATTTTTTTCTCTAACTGCTTTCCAAAACAAATAGTGGAGCTTCTGAGAAAGTCGGTGGGAACTGTGAGGCCTGCAAAATTGCCCTGTGGCTCTCTTAGAGAAGTAAGCCTCCAAACAAAAGGTTCTGGATATCAAATCATTTCACCCAAGGAGCCTAGAGCCCCTGAGACCAGATCACTCTTTGGAACATTGCAGATAGGATAGCTGTCGTGTCAGAGTACCCTAGAAATCATTCCAATCAACAGCTATAGTGAATTCCTGCAAATCCCAGTTCAACCTGGAGCCACTGCAGGAAGCATCCCAGATTAAGAAGCTAAACTACAAATAATAAGGTATATCTTTAAATGGCAAGTAACATACATATAACTCCAACTAGCCAACATTTATTGAGTGTTCACCAAAACAATATAACTTAATCATTGCAACAACCCTATAGGATGATACTGTTATTTCCAAAGGACAGAGGAGGAAAATGAAGCTCAGAGATATTGTGGACTGAACTGTTTTACACACAGCCTCTACACAGCAGAGCTGGGAATCTGACTAGAGCCACACCAAGCTTTCAGACCCTGCTGGTAACAGAGAGCAGTATGTCTGGCCTTGTCCCTAAGACTTTTGGTCTAGCCACATACTAACAAGTAGAAGATTATGGTTTTTCTCTCATATCTACATGCAAAATTTTTCACTCATAGTGTTCAGTAACTGTCTAGTCACAGACCTATAACCGGATCTACTAAAACCCCATGAAGAAACAAACAAACAAAAACAAACAACAACAACAACAACAATAACAACAACAAAAACCCTGTGACCTGATATTCTCCACTGGGCTCAAAACAGACAGGACACACTATTTAGTTTGAAAATATTTGGGAATTTTTAACTAAAATGTTGGCTCAGTGAATAGAAGTGTTTTCTGTGCAAGTAAGAGGACCTGAGTTTGAACCTGGAGTACGTACATGAATACTGGATGCAGATCTATGTGCCTGGAACATCAATAGGGGACAGAGACAGGTAGGTCTGTGAAACTTACAGGACGGCCAGCCCAGCTCAAAGTGTTAGATTCGGTAGACATTGCTTACACAAAGTAAACAGAGTGTAGAGTTGAGCATACCTTCTCATATATTACCTACAGGAGAGCAAGAGTAGAGGGAGCATTAAGAAAGGAGAGAGGGAAGAAAAAAAGGAAGGAAGGAGGGAGGGAGGAGAGGGAGGAAATATTTGAGCAATATTTGAGGGATTTTTCTATTACCAATTTCTAATTTAAATGCACCACAGCCCCTAAATACATTTTTGAATGATTGCCAACACTTGTTCAATGCTTTGACACTTCTTTCATGTTCCCCAAAGATGATCAGATTTCTGAGTGCAGTGGAAATTAGTTTGTTTCTTGGTGTTTAGAGGTATGCTGTCAATCAGACCACACTGCCCTGCCTCATTGCCCAAGCTTTTGTATCTCACTGACGCGTGGGTTACCTACTCTGTCATCAAGATTCTAGTATCAAAATCTCTGGCAAACATGGAGTTTATCTGCTTGAAATGCTTATAGTTTTTGTTTCATGAGTTTTGAAGTTCTGTCATTAGGGGACAATGTTTAGGACTATTGTACTCTCTTGATGAACTGGTTGTGGCCTCCTTACAAAATAATCTTTCTACCTACTAATATTCTTTGATATAATATAGCTAATCCAACTTCGTTCTGACTGGTGTTAGCATTTGTATATCTGTGTTCATTAACTTTGAAAATACTTGTGTCTTTACTTAAAGTAAATCTCTTATAGGTGAACATAAGTGGGTTTCTTTTAGAAATGTACAGTCAGATAATGTTTAGCTTTTAACTGAGTTGTAGAACCTGTTAAATTCAGTATGATTGTCAATACTGTTAGACTTGAACCTACCATCTTGCCTCGTTTTGGTTTTGTTTGTTTGGTTTTTTTTTCCTATTTTTCCTTCCGGTCCATGCCCTCCTCTTCTTTTTCTGCCTTCTTTTGAATTGATTCTTCAAAGGACTAATCTTATCTCCTTTGTTAGCTTACTTACTAGCTATTCTTTTTATGATTTTAGTGTTATATGACGGTTGATAGCACAGATACTTAACTTATGTCTACCTTCAGGTAGTAAATATATCACCAACCCCATGTAATAGAAGAAATCACACAGTCAGGCATTTCCGTGTCTTTATCCCAATTTCTGTGTTATAGCATAGCTTACTTTTACATGCTATGAACTAAATAATATATAATTTAGTTTAAATAGTCTCCAATATTTTAAAGAGATTTAAGAAACACAAAGATATTTATTGCTGAGACCTTTGTTTTTCAATCTCCTTGTTATGACATTTCTTTCTGTTGAGGAAAGTCTTGTGTCCAGAAGGATGCTTTATATCAAACCTAGATGCTAGAGCATTGTACATGTGCTCACACAAAATATCTCTAGATATTGCCAAATGTCCAGGGACGTGGACACAATCACCCTCAGCTTGGACCCTCTGGTGAACAACCTTGTTACCAGATGACTTCAGCACCTTCTTTAAAGACTCGTCAATATTTCATGTACTGTAGATGTTGTTGACAAATGCTTTCCACCATTGTATTTCTTAAAACGTTGCTACTTGTCTTGTATTTAAAAAAAAAAAAACAATTTTTTCCGCATAAAGGTCATAGGCTGTGATAGTTTTCCTCTTTCAGCATTTTTAAATTATGGTTTAATTGCCTTCTCATTTAGCTTGCTCCAACATGAAATCCTCTGTCACTCTTACCTGTATTCTTGGGTGCATAGGACATGGTTTCCCACCTAGCTCTGGCTTCTTTAAAGATACTCTCTCACTGGTGCTGAGGGCACTAACTATGATGAGCTTCAATGCCATTTTCAAATTTCTTGTGCATAGGGCCCATTATTCTAGATGTCTTAGTTAAGATTCCACTGCTGTGAAGAGAAACCATGAAAATGGCTCTTCTAAAGGACAGTGTTTATTTGGAGCTGATTTACAGTCTCAGAGGTTCAGTCCATTATCATCATGGCAGGAAGCACGGTGGCATACAAGCAGACATGGTGCCAGAGAAGGAGCTGAGAGTTCTTCATCTTAATCCATAGGCAGCAGAAGGAGACTGCCCTACTAGGCCTAGCTTGAACATATTTGAGACCTCAACGGCATCTCCACAGTGACACACTTCCTCCAACAAGGCCACACCTTCTCCAATAAGGCCACAACTCCTAATAGTGCCAGGGTCAAGCATTCAAATACCTGAGTCGATGGCGGCTATTCAAATCACTACACTAGAAAACGTTAGTCAACAGACTGAGTGAACCGAATATGAAAATTCTTTTTGTTATTTTAACTAAAGTTAAAGCTCACTCAGCACCAAGCCATTCCAACAGATGTAGGAAGTTTAATTATAGTCTTTCTCTTTCCCCTCCTTCTCCAGAGAAGAAAAGCTCATTGGGCTTTACACAGGCACAGAATTCTTTCGGTTCTGAGCCATTGACTAGATAGTCAGCAGAGGGACGCTAAATGTACTTGTTCCTTGCCAGTGTTATCTTTAATCTGTGTCTCAGACTTGGGAATCTTCAGGCCATCAGAACCCTGTGACCAAGCACAGAGCTATATCACTAGATCACTCGATCACTAGCACCTTCTACATTCTTCTTGCCTGGAGCAATGTGGTGGGGTCTCACCTTTCTCTACTCCATGGAACTCTGTCATTCCCTGGAATGTCTGTCCTCTCTCTCTTCTTTTCCTTCTGGATATCAGCACTGTTTATTCAATACGTTTGCTTTTGGAAGAAAACCAACTAGGGAAATGAGAGAATCGAATGAACAGGCACAAATAACCAAAGCAGAGAAATACGCATTAAGTAATGGTCCTGTTTACTGGAAAAGGAAGCAAAGGAGAAGGTTTAGAGAACAATATCCCTGAACCCAAGATTCCTCTACCACCTGTGTAGTTAATAAGGTATGGTGGGAAATGATACAGCGTATATTAGTAAAATTAGAAATAACTTACAAAGGAGCAGTGGTGAGCTGGATCAGAAGAGAAGAACCCAGGGCAAAGGGAAGGAATCTCCAAGAGAGGCTAAAGTCATGGGCTAATAGTGGAAGTTGTGGGGAACCCTGGGGGCTGTGGAGGAATGAGGAGGAACATTTCAGCACAGCAAGAGAGAAAGCTGAAAGAACTAACCTTTAACTAGTGATAAAAGTCTTTGCATGCTAAGCTCTGGAACTGGGATTATACTGCAGGAACTGGGCAGTGAGAAGACGGTTGAGTAACATAAGTACCTCTACTTTTAAATTATTATGCTTTACCAAAAACAAACAGCAGCAGCAGCAGCAACAACAACAACAAACAAACTGGGACATGCAAGAGCTAGGGAGGAGGCTTACGGGTAAAATCCTTACTGTGTAAAGATGAAGACCTGAGTTTAGATCCCAGCAGCAATGTGAACTACCCAGGCAGACAGACCACACCTATAACTCTCACAGTGAGGAAGCAGAGAGAGGAGGGTCACTTGGGCTTCCTGCCTACCTAGTCTAGCCAAAACCAGGAGTTCCATGTTCCATGAGAGACCTTGTCCCAGAAAGTACAGGTGAAAAATGATACTGGAAGACACACTTGCTTGCCACCACACAGGAATGAATGTCTGCATACACAAATGTATAACACACACACACACACACACACACACACACACTCAGGAATACTCATGAAAGGACTCCCTCATAAGCCTGAGGTCAAGATGCCAACCAGATCCAGGGTCCCCTTGGTTCCTAAAGGGCAGTTCAGCTGCAGATCACAATTCCTTTCTGGCTATTGGCCAAGGATTACCATTTTCTTGCCGCTGTACTTCTCTGGAAGGCATATCAATTCATGGTCGTTTGTTTCTTCAGGAGCAGCATGACAAAGACATAACAAAGCAGCAAAATGGAAGGTATACTTTCAGGTGCCGATGATGGGTGTGGTAACATCATCGAGGCAACAAACATTACCGCTCATGAAGAATCTGGAAACGAGAGAGCATCTTTCACAACGGTGAAAAAGCATATTTAGAAACTGAAATAAAAAAGATCTGATTTGATAATTTTCTCAGAACTTGATTTTTTTCTTTTTTTCTTTTGTCTTGGGATCTGATTCTGAAGCTTTGTCCTATTTCATAAGTTGGTTAGGAACTAAGGTTTTCCTCTCTGGACTTGTGGGAAAAAAATGGGTCTGAGAATCAGCTGTTTGGTGATAAAGCCATTTCGAATGTGTTTCAGATGGTACCTGTTCCAAAAAGCTCCCTGTGAGAGAAGCAGTCCTTCAAAATCGGAGGCCTTCAAGACGTCATCTAAAACTTGATGGCGCTGAGCTGAATACTTTCGGCTCTAACACTCCATGAATACATACTTTCCTTCCCATTCAATCATCTTGAATTCTGCCCAATTGTTTTAGCCTAAATTTGAAAGGCCTTCGGGGGCTTGTAATTTGCAATCAGTCACTTCAGGATGAGTGTCAAGAGAACAGTCTCAAGGATGAGATCTAAACTGACTGCAAAGTGGGTCTGCGGAGCCTGCAGCGCCGATAAGCCGACTGCCGAGCAGGGGCTGGGATCCAGCTGCGACAGTGACTGGTCTTTTAGTACGCCATCACACATGTAGGCGTAACTTCTTCATCCTTAGAGACCTCCTAACCAAGGGTCCTGGCTCCTTTCCAGATCGCGCAGGTAGAGACTCCTAGTCCCTTCTGTGGAATAATCCCCAATGTTCCGCGAGGACCAGGCTCAGTTCACGCCTAGCCCTTCCTCGCGCCACACACACTTTAGCAAGCATGATTTAGTACACATTTCTGAATAGGTATTGATTGCACTTGTTCTCTTCATGAGAGATATTTATCAACAAGTGTGCGGACGTATACACCCTCACAGCTGTGTTCTTTTGAAGTGAAAGAGAAAGGAGCACAGAAGCAGACTGAGGCCACTGAGCCTACGTCAGAAGCATAACTGAGGAAGAGTTACCTGAGCAGCAATATAAACGATTCTTAGCAGACACAGAAGCTTGTGGAAGAAATCAAAATGGTGATTAAGAGAAGGGCAACATCTAGGGACATGTCAATGTTGGGTTATGAAGGACTTTTGAGTCTTTATTAAAATTATCGTTGTTATAGTTATTATTTTCTCATACAATCCATCTCTGGACCACAGCCTCTCCTCTCTGCTCTTAACTCAGGCTGCCCTGCCCCTCACCCATCTGCTCTCCCCCAGATTCATCACTCCTCCTCAGTTTCCCTACAGAAAAGATGAGGACTCTCAGTGATATTAACAGAACACAACATATCAAGATTTCCTAAGACTAGACATAAACCCTTAACCTAAAGACTGGACAAGACAACCCAGTAGAGGGAAGAGGTTCCCATGAGCAGAGTCAGAGATACCCCCACACCTACTGCTTGGAGTCCAACAGAAACCCCAATCTAAACAATCACGGCACGTGTAAAGAGGACCAAGCATGGATTCATGCAAGCTCTGTGGTTGCTGTCTGAGTCTCTGTGAGCACCCAGGAACCAACCTTGCTTGGTAGATTCCGTGAGCCATATTTGTCTGGTGTCCTTGACCCTCTTGCTCCTACAATCCTTCCTCCCCCTCTTCTGAGGGGCTTCCCAAGCTGCTAACTTTTGGGTGTGGGTCTCTGTACCTCTCAAGAGTCTTAAGATATAGAATAATGTCTACTTTGGATTCTTAGATCATTTTGACTAGAGTTTGAAGGCATCGAGATCCTAGTTAAGAGAACAGCGACTTAGACAAAGAATCACAGCAGTGTGCTTGAAGGTGAAGCAAACAGAGCTGCAAGAAGCTGCAGAGATGACAGAGACATTTCAAAGTCTTGGTCGGCACGCTTCCATCACAGGGGATGGGGAGATGACTCCCAGGGTAAAGATGAGTACTGCGGCTGAGATCACCAGCACCCAGGTAAAATCCAGGAGAGGTGGTGCATGTCTTCCGCCATAGCATCGGGGGTTGGAAATGGGAACACTGGGTCACTGGTTTGCCAAATTCTGGAGTTTGCCAAACTCCAGAATTGGTAAGAGACCCTGCTTCAAAATTAAGTCAGACAAGAATAGAATAAGACGCCTAGCATAAACCTCAAGCTCCTAAATTCACTCTCCCCCAACCAAGCATTCATGTATACATATCACACACATAAAAAAAAATTAACCAGGTGAAGAAATAGGCTCAGAAACAGGTTAGGAAGTAGCACTTTTACAGTGTCTAAGTTAGACAAGAGAATGCATAGCTGGAATTTTCACTAAGCTAGGGAATCCTGGAAGCAGGGAAACTTTTGTAAACCTTTTATAACTCAAAACTTGGATTATGGGCCCAGAAAAATATGATTTAGTTGGTAAAGCACCTGCTACCAAGCCTGACAACTTTAGTTTGGTTCCTAAGACTCCAACATGGTAGAAAAAGAGCATAATCCAGTGATTTGATCTGTAACCTCCATATGAACACCATGTCATGTGGTTACCCACCCACAAAAACATGCACATGTGTACACACACACACACACACACTCACACACACAACATTATAGTGTAATAAAAGCAAAAGAATCAGATTATGAGTATAGCCTGACTCACACTGATGGCTGAGATACTTTGGCAAATTGCCTTTGGAGGAGGGGACATGAAAAAATGTATGTGGACATTTAAGAATCTACGATTGTAGATGATAGCTAAAAACTCAGATAAGATAGATGAGTATCTAAGAAGAGATTGGCAAATAGAAGAGAAGGACGGAGTGTTATAGTGTCCACTGTAAGTGAGGAAGGGTGGTCCTTTATGCCTTACACAGCATTGTCGAAGCTATCGCACTGGCCCAGGAAAGTGATTTCAAGTGGACAAAGTTTACAGTGGCAACCAAGGGCTGATGGAGAAAATCAATGGGAGATTTCTATTTACTCTTCTTATTACCATGACAGAATGTGTAGTATAACAGCTTGCAGAGATGAAAGACATATTTTGGCTCATAGTTGTAAAGATTTCCCTTCATAGTCAATGGACCCATTGATGGAGCCTGGAGTGAGGCATAATGACACAAGGGAAACAGCTTGTGGATGATGGGACTGTTGTTCGGGGTCTAGCTGACAGGAAACAGAGATGACAGGAGCCTGGGATCAGGTACAAACAGGTGAATAAGACTCCCAGTGACCCACCGCTTCCAGTGAGGCCCCATCTCCTAAGAGAGCCACCTTCTTCCAAATTAGGGCCACCAGCTGAGTGGCTACCAAATATTCAGTAGTGAGTATACGGCATCATTCCTTAGCCAAGCTGTTGCAGGAAGCAAATCCTGAAGACAGAGAGCAGAGATGACACGGATGGAATAGCAGGGACAGGGCAGGAACAAGATGTGAGAAATACAGTTTTAGAGAGAAGAAATAATCCACACACACCCTAGTCTAGGAATTCGAGAGGGAAGAATGGTTAGAGACATCTGAAGTCTGAAAGTTTGTTAGGAATAATGCATAGCATTCGTTAAAGTGACTTCTCTCTTTTAAAATAGAAATGTATTCATTTTAAAAATCCAGAAAAGAAAAACAGTAACAGAAGTAAATTCTTGGGTGAGAGAATTCTTCCACAAAATAATAACAATAATCTTATGCTCTCGTGATCTTATCGAGAACAAGAAAGTCCATCCATTTACTAAGTCCCAGTACGTTTTCAATGACTTTCTGGTCATTACTTAGCCTGGCTTGGATCTGGGTACTGATTATTTTTTTATTCACTAAAATGATTTATTTCCTCTGTATGAGCTCAAAGAAAAATCGCATCCAATATCATTTTTTCCAGCATTACTTATGTCAAATGTTATCAGTAATTTCCTCCTGGGGACCCTATCCATGTCTTAGTTTCCTGGATCTTTAACCGTGGTATACAATAATTAAGATCTTACATGAACATTGCTTTTATTTTAGCAATAGCTCGGGATCTAACTAATCCAAGGAGATATTCTCAAGTTTCACTGTTTCGAGGGCTGGAGAAATGGCTCGGAAGTTAATAGAACATCCTGTTTCCACAGAGTGACCAGGAGCAGCTCCCAGCACCCAAATTGATGGGTTTATAAGTGTCTGTAATTCTGGATCCTGAGGACCCTAAGACACTGGCCTCTTCCGGCACTTGTATTCAGATGCATAACCTCCTACCCCACCCTAGACATTTATGCACTCACTCACACATGTATGCTCAAATATAATTTTTTTTAAAAAAATTCAAATTATTGTTTTGAAAATTTTACAACTCTAATAGTAGCAAAAATATTACAAGATATATAGTGGATAAATTAGTTTATATAAATTTGCCCAATTCCAAAATTTACCTCCAGTCTACCCAGTCTTCAATGGAGTTTGCACCTCCTACATATTTTTGTATCCAGTTTTCTCTGGTTCATATCTCTGACATATTAAATACCCTTTAATATAGGGCTCCTTTTGGCTCTGGTCTCTGAAAATCATGTCTATATTTAAGTTATTCTTTGATTCTGAAGACTTACTAAGGCATTAATGAAGAACAACTTGATGGGTGTCAAAGGAGTTTCCACTGAAGAGGTGCCAAGGATTTGCTTGATTGCTGGGGCCTGTCTATGAAAATAACAGTGAGGAGAGAAACGGTGTAATTAAACCTCTAGGTGCCGGAGCTTACACAGGCTTCCAGAAAGATAAGATGGAGCCAATATAGGTGATTATTTACGACTCCTGCAAGCCAAGTCAAAATGGGCAATAATAACTCAGAAGTCAGGATATTTAATTAAAAAACCAATTTGGAAGAATATTTCTATTATGAGTGATGGCCTTCTATTACGAGAAAAATAATATTGCTTTTGTCCACAACTCCAGGAAATCTTCCTTCTCTTTCTCTTCCTTCTCCTCTTCCTCTTCTTTCTCTCCTCCTCCTTCTTTTCCTCCTCCTCCTCACTTAGGACTGAATCACTCATTGTGAACTAACTTTTTCAAGCAAACTGACAATTTTCTCACCACTAAATCTACCAATTAAAGCAGCTACCAGCTCTGGGCACCATCTTGTTCATCTTGCCTAATTTCAGTAATATTTAGCAACATCTAATATAAGACACGGACTAGACAGAGCAACAGCCTAGGTAGGGGACTGTCCATGGAAGGAAGAGGCATGTGGGAAAGGAAATTCATCAGGAACATGTGAGAACAGAAGGAGTGTAGTGTCAGCAGCAGTCAGAACCAAGAAAAGGAAAGTCAAACCCCCAGTCAGCAAGTCAAGAAGCGACTAGAGCATTCATCTGGCAGCATAAACCTGGCAAGGACAAACTGCTAAGAGACAGGGGTGCCCTCACCTGGAAGCCAAGAGTGAGTATGAACGAAATAATCATGGGAACTATATTGATAGTATAAGTGGTATATGTCTATACTTCTTGTCACAGTGACAAAATGCCTAGCAGGGGCCATTTGAATAAGGAGGGGTTTATTTTGGCTCATGGTATCAGAGAAGTCAGTTCATCATAGTACAGAAGCTGTGGAACTTGGCGTGTATCTGCCCGTATCACAGGAGTTTACAGCATGGCTCGTGCTGGCCTGAACCAGAGGCAAACATTATGGCCCACTTCCAGGACCCACTTTCCATGAAAACCAGACTCTCAAATTTGCCACAGCACCCCCAAACTGTCACAGTCTGGCAACTGACTGTTTAAACACACAGTCTATGGTTTCACTTAAAACAAGGTACTGACATGGACAACTTAGCGGTGAAAGGGACTTTTTGCTCTCTTGACTGTCAAGGGTTCATTCTCCTATGGGAAAGACAAGCACATCATGTGAAACCCCAAGCTGGGAATCAGAACAAAACAGGAAATGGAACAGGATAATGTACTCCTGGAACCTACCACCCAGAGACCTACTTCCTCCTCTTACATCCTACTTGCTACAGTTTCCATAATGGCTCAAAAGAGTTTCACCTGCTTTTGTGAAACCAAACATTCAAGACAAGAGCCTGTGGAGAAGGGGGGCGGTGGGGTCATTTCATATTCAAGTTGTAACAACCATGGATGGTATGCATGTGCTGGGACACACGCCCAGGGATGCCATTCTCACCAGACTAGAAGGAATGCACAGAAGGAACGATGCATTATTGAAAACAATGCTTTTGCTTGTTTCCACAAAAAGCTTAGTTTGACATTAAGATACAAATGTACAAATGGCATGATGGGAGAGAGTAAGGGAAATCTCACTTTTGCCCAGGAAATTCCATGTGTCAGCTTAACACGCATTTAGGAAAGAATTTTCTTAGTGCACCAAGATGGGCCATGGGCCATGCAACTCTGAATCTTCATTTTTATTTTATTTGACTATTGCCTCATGAAGCACATCCCTCCCACTGTTGAACACAATGACTTCAGGTTTGGTTAAAAGAGGTGTGTGTGTGTGTGTGTGTGTGTGTGTGTGTGTGTGTGTGTGTACTATGTGGTGCTCAGATGTGCATGCTTGTGGAGTCTACAAGAGGATGTTGTACGTCCTTGCTTTCTACCTCTTTACCTCATTTCCTTAAGACTAGCTCTCTCACTGAACGTAGAGCTAGGTTAGTGGCCAAGTGCCAGTGATTATTCTGTTTCTCTCCTCCTCTACAGTTCTGGGGCATCGCGAATGTGCTCTGTATGCCTGTGTTGGGATCCGTACTCAGACCCTCATGTTTGCCTGGTAGGCATTCTTACCCTGAGAGCATCTTCCCAGCTTAGAAGGGCCATTGCTAAGACATCCCATTATGGGACACTCAGATGGCAAGGCAGCCATGACATCCAATGCTGGCGTTTGTTCTCTTTCTGTCTTGATTACAGATTATATACGGAGAAACAAATTACATGGTTAATAGCCTTTCATAAGGGAAATGTGTCATGTTCCACTGCATGGTGGGGTGACTATAGATAATGAGAATGTATTCTGAATTTCAGAAAGCCAGAATGCAAGAAGGGATTCTGAATGCTTTTTCCATGAAGAAATGAAAAACACTTGAAAGCAAAGACAAACTTGCTTTGATTTGAACACTATAATGTGTGTGTGTGTATGTGTGTGTGTGTGTGCTTTAAAAAAAATCACGTTACCTCATAAGTATATTTATTTTTATTTCAACTTTTAAATTGTAATTTGCACAACTAATCAGTCATTTGGCACTTCTCTGGCTCACTATTGAAAGGCTAAATAGAAGCAAAGGCTGAAGAAGGGAGATTCCATCTTTCCTTTTTAACTGATTTCCTGCTTCAACTGAGGCAAGGCATCTCCTCTTTTCTTTCCCTTCCACTGGGTTTAGTGTTCTCTCTGGATCTCAGGTCACCAGACTCCAGAAGTGCTTCACCACCTTTTCTGAACCTTTGTCTTGCAGGTGGCAGATGATGGAACTTCTCAGTCTCTGGAATCATGTGAGTCATGACGTACACTTCAGGATATGTACGTAGATGTGTGTGTTTCCCTAGATGACCCTGATGAATAAACTATGAAGCTTTCCTTAAAAAACAAAAAACAACGAAACCTGTCCAGGCTTCCAAGGAGCCTAACTCTGTCAAGGTCCTGTGCAAGGCTAGCTCAGCCCCATGTACCAGAAGACGTTTTTAAATAGTTTAGCTATTTGGATAGTAAGATGGAATCACTAGGAATTTGGAACTAGATAAAAAGCCGTGAGAAATGTAAGAGTTTCTGAAATTCGCTGTCATGGCCAATGTGGGCTGCAGAGCCAATAATGAATAAATATTTAAGCAAAATATATCTGATTGATATAAGTGGCTCACAAATTAGTTTATATAAGGAATATGTGTTGACAGCCTTGGATTTGTCTAGCATCACTAAGAAAAGGAGGTATAGTTCTGACTTTGTACTCTAATGGAGATCAGATATTGAGTATTAAGAATCACACTTCTGCAGGTCAGACATGATGGCGCAAACCTCTAATCCCAGCATTTAGGAGGCAGATACAGGTGGATTTCTGTAAGCTTAAGGCAAGGCTCTTTTACATATTGTGTCCAAAGTCAGCCAGGGCTGAATACAGTGTAGTGAGACCCTGCCTCAAACAAAAGGCAGTTCCACAAAGAAATAGCATGCATTGCAGAAGGTAGAGCAGAGGAGAAGAGGTCAGGGACCCAGTTAGGAGCAGTAAGGAGTGCAGGTTGCTTATTGACCTGAGTCGAGAGGGTCATGAATCAGAACACAAGGAAGAACCGATGTCACAACGAAGTAAAAGAAGCCCCAGACCCCGATCCTGCATCCGTGGGGTGGGTGAGCTGAGCACCCGATTGGAAGTCCAGAGCGGAGTCTATCATTGTGAGCAGAAGGAACATAGGCACATCTATGGCCATACTCATGAGGGAAGGTAACATCCTGGGTCAAGATGACAAGAAAACCCAGGAAAGGAGTAGGACAAATGTTTCTGCATTAGAGACGACACAGCTTTATTTTTAAGGATAAAATGTTGTAGTCTCCGGAGAATGAGACCACACCACCCCATTGACCCAGCTTTAAAACTCTACTGCAAAACTAGCTTGACCCTTCTTTCAGGCTCAGGTTTGGAGAGATACATATCTCCCTCAGGCCTGCCCCATGTAGTGATAGACCAAAGAAACTGACAAACACAGGGTGGTCTGAAGGTGTACAGGCAGGAAAATGGGGAAGGCACGTGTCTCTAGCATCTGCCCCTTCCCTACCAGGTTTTCAATATGGTTTTACTCTAGACCTCCAAAAATGCCTCTAATATAACCCCTGAGCCTCCTCAGTGGATACTTTTTTAACAGGACAGAGGATGAGGATGACAAGGAGAAGGAAGATGAGAGGGGGAGGAGGGAAAGGGTGGAGCAGCAGAGACAAATATGGGATTCAGGAGATAAGTGAAACTTGTAAAAGACAGGATGAATTGAAAAAAGCTGAGCTTAATTTCATCACTAATGTTAACTTCAGAATGATGTGAGAAGATGGGGGGGTTAAGAATCTATAGATTTCATTAGGGACTATACTATAATTTGGCCTAATTAGTCCCCCCCAAAATTAATGAAAGAATCTAACAGAGAAGAAAAGGGACAAAATGCTGGTATTCAAAACCCCATGAAAGTAATACATCTCCTGCTAGCAATGATCATGTGTCTTTTATTATTAAAGATGCAATTTAAAAAATTGCAGTTTTCCCTTTCGTATAAGAAAACAATAAACATTATATTTGATACTTTGATTCTTTTTTATATAAAATGAACACTGGAAATGTAACTTAGCTGTGTTTTTCTTGAAAACAAATTGTCTTAAGTGACTGTAATGACAACTTCAAGATTCCTTTTGTGGTTGTTTAATTTATTTTAAATGACACATACAAACAATAAAATCATACATACTTACCGCATACCATGTGATGTTTTGACACGCATATATTGTATAATATTTAAATCACTTTAAACACATCCCCCTCCTCAAGCATCTATCATTTCTTTATGGTGAACGCATTATGAATAATTCTTGGAGCTTTTTGAAATGTAGAGCACATTTTCATTATCTACAGTCTCCCTACTGTGCCAGGCGCAGTCTAAACAGAGTATGGACTCATTATCTAAGTGCAGATACAGTACTGGCATTCTGTAGCCTTGATGCTAAAGATGCAATGGGTACTATATTTTAAGCACTATGGTGGGGCAGATGCGGTATAATATCTTTAAAACAATGTTGTATCTCATGCAAAAGGAGTACCATCCAAAACCCCGGGGATGGACTGGTCTTTGAATGATTTTAAAGAAGACAAGAAAGCAAAGGTGGCCCAGATGGAGAGAGCCCCTGTTTGGTGAAATCCTTATGTCCATGTTGACCATCAAGTACTGATAGCTACAATTATGGGTACCCAGTAGCCAATTGAAGAACTGAAGTTGATTCTGATTTTCTTGATGTTGATTATAAAAGCAAATATAACCTTCTTCTTCTCATGAAGGGAATATTATCCAACATATAGCCAAATGGAAAAGGTGATAATTCACAATCTTCACAGCAATCTACTTTTGCCTGATAGTAGTTTGGCATCTGTCTTTCAGCAGACATACCATAGCCGCATCTCCTACTCTGCAGTATTCACATATAATTGTAGGCGTTTTCAGAGCTAACAAAACTGAGCTATGTAGGATGCCAGAGCTTTCTATAGAGTGATTGTAAGGATGTTTAGTCCTGTTTTGCTCAGTGGTGTCTCCTGGTGAGATCTGAGTAGCCCAACTCTGCTCATTGTATCCCCACTCTGAATTAGGGCTGCTGTCTCAGTAAGGAATGTATATGTGGGATAGAGCTCAGATGACAGGCATCAGAAAGGACCCACAGATAGGACAGTGCTGTTGGCATCCACATTGCTGCTGACACCAGTCTTCCCTAAAAGGAGCATCTTACAAATGCTCCCTACATATAGTATTCAATATGTATGAACACTTATGTTTATTCTTATCAAACATTGTATTAAGAATTGAGTGGAGAACATTTTTTATAGCCACGTGTTTTCATCTTTGTGATATGAGAAAACATCTTTCCAGTCATGTGAGAGAGTTATCAAATGACTGAGTGCTTCTACTCTGGGTATCTGCACAACACTTCTAGGGAGCAAGCAGAATTGACCTCCTGATCACTGTTAGTCTCACTTTACAGACATGGAAAATGTGGCTGAATTAACAGTACACAAGGAGTACTAAGTCATTAAAACAACTCACAATGCTGTCTGGCCATAATCCTGGACTTCTGATCTAAAAGCAGAAAGACTACAATACGTTTATAAATAACAACAGTCATACAGAATCACAATAGAAAATTTTGATTCTATTTATTCAGCATAGCCAATCTAACTATAGGAACATCCCCACATTCATTAGAATGAAAGCATACATGAATTAGCTGAGTGCAGGACCCCTAGGAGAAACAAAGAGATGGACAGACAGATGGGTGGACGGACAGACAGACAGAAGCTTGTGATTTGTGAAGGACATCTTTATTCCAAAAGCTGCCCCCTACCATCTGACTATGTGTTTGCATTTCATACCCCTCCAAGATGTGTTCTTTCTCTCTCCAACTAAAAAGTGAAATGCTACATTAAAGTTTGGCATGTCACGGAGTGATGAGGTTGACATAGCAGCTGACACTGGTAGATACTCCTGGCACTGCACAAAATCACCAGGAGATTTTGACCCCATTCCTCCTTCTCTTGTTTTATTTCTCTATCTTTAAGTGCTCTCCATTTTCTTATTAGCATTATTTCCTTAGTAAGGTGTGTTGCCAGCACACCAACATACCTACATGGTATCTCCATGTTTTTCTTTCACTCCCAACCCCAGACATTCTTTAAAGGTTAACTCAAGCTGAGCTCATTCCAAGAAAATGTTATGATAACCTTGGCAAAATTCACTGTCTCAAATGGTGTGTGGTAGTGCACACCTGTAACTCAAATACCAGGAAGCTGAAACAGGAGCCTCAAGAGTCCCGGGCCTGGAAGACAGTGGCAGAAATCATCTCTCATACGTCTGCTCCACTGAAGGGATTAGGAAATGACAAGGAAATCAGCAGTACTTATCTTGACTCATGTCTTCCACATGTTTATGTTCTCAGTAACTTTTCTTTCTGTGCATATTAACATCAGTTTGCATTAGGTTTCCATCCCAATGCTATTGAAGTTGTTTATTCCAATAGCTTGCTGAGAATTTGGCACCTAAACTTTTCCAGCCTTACTAACTGATGACTACATAAAGTTCAGGATCAATGGCTTCCAATGGTTCTTACGTGAGTGAATAGAAATACTGATTAAAGACTGGTAATGGAACGTCCCGCTTGCCTTGTGGATCTCAAAGCAATTTCCCAAGCACCATTATATTATCTTACAATGTTGAGGGCAAGTGATTGTGTCCATATTTGCTAGAGGCCCTGAGAAACACAGGGCCCATTTCTCTTACTGTGCTATGCCCCACCAAGCTGATGGTAACTCTGGGAACTCTTCAGAAATCAGTAGGGGAGGCTCATGGAAGCTTTGCACTGCAGGGGGTTAGAGGTTAAGGCAGCCATTCAGTTGTCCCACCAGGAATCACACAGCAGACTGGTTGCTTCCAGAGATTAGCTCCTTCCTGTTGAACTAATGGGTGCCCTTTTAGGTCCAACTGGTGCACATCATTTTAGAGCCATTGACCCAGATCCTTCATTCAGAGACTCTACTGCTGGCCAGGTGGAGACTTCAGTGAACTCTCGTTCACTTCCTTCACTGATTAGGAAATAAAATCTAATTTTTCCCAATCACTGTGGTAGAACCTTTCCCTTAGATTGTCTTTTTCTTCCTTACCAACAATCATTAGACATTTTCTTTCTATGTGTGAAAGCAACTACTGACATATACTGTTTGAAAATACAGGAAAAATTATAGAAATGTTTAACCCATGCACAGGTATATCATGAAGAGTTAATCAGTTTACATTATTTACATACTTTTTTCCACTCTTTTTTGTTTGTTTGTTTCAATGCAATTGTACAGAAGCAAACTGAACACAGCTCTATGAAGAACATCATTTAACCCTCTTGCATTCAGCAATACAGTCATTCCATGAGTGAGTAAAGATAGAGTCATTAGAGACTGACAGACAAGGAAATGTCACACTTGCCTGTGGTTCTCAAGACGGTCTACTAAGTATCACTGCATGATCATATGATATTGAGTGCAAATCCGGATCAGTCTCAAGTTGTGTCAGTTAGAAATAATGTAGTAAAAATACCATTGCATAAAAGCTGTTATCTGTCTCTGCTTAGGATCCCTGGAAACTAATAAAATTAAGACCATAAATATCTTAAAGCAGTGGTTCTCAACCTGTGGGTCATGACCCTATTGGGAGGGTGTCAAATGACCCTTTTACAGAGGTCTCCTAAGACCACTAGAAAAAAATAGACATTGACATTATTATTCTTAACAGTAGTAAATTACAACTATGAAGTAGCAACAAAATGATTTTACGGTTGGGGCTCACCACAAAATGAGGAACTGTATTAAAGGGTTGCAGAGTCAGGAAGGTTTAGATCAAGTACCTTAAAGACTCTTGATCCAGGTCCTCTAAGATTGTTACAAACTGTATACTCTGATCAGCAGACTACTAGAATTTCCCAAATAATTCTTTGTGACTTTACTCCTGACCAAGTATGCCTCTAAGGTTACTTTCAATATGATTTGTCCTGGTTCAAAATATTGCCAGATAGGATGAGATATTTAGAAAATATCAGGGTTTCTACTTAGTCTAAGCATGCAAAGTATTCATAGAAGCACCTCCCTCCATACACACACACCTTAAAATCAAAAAGAGATCTGAGCCCTGTTCTTACCCCATGATTCCCTAAAGCTGAAGAAAGAACCAAACACAAAATAGGTTTTCTAAAAAATCTCTATAAACTAAGTTGAATTATTCCCTTTGCTAATCAACAGGACAGCTTTCTTATTTTTCAACCTGTGCAAATTGCTTGAAGTTTCTGTTTTTCTCAAACTGCCAAGAAAGAGATTCATTATTCTTTGCACATATACTCCTACATTTTGCTGTGAAAGTCAATATTTATTGCACTCTTTTCTTGCATTTCTTAATGGAACATGTGTGTGATTATTGAATAAACATGAATGTATTGAGTTTTGCAATGCTTCTACTACTGTAATTTGTTAGGATTTTTTTCACTCCTCTAACTCAAAACAGATTTATTTTTCTAATAAGATTTTGCAAGTTCTTCGTCCACAGTATCCACTAGATTTATTTCATTTTCAAAATATAAACTGCCGCACCTGGGCAGCAATTTTTTTGATCACCTCAAATGGTTTATAATGGTTTCTAGCGCACAGTAACGGCATGCACACTCACCAGATGTAGCTCCGTTCATGCATTACATTCTGCCTCAATATTTTTTGGTCTGCTTATTCTGTCTCAGTCTCCCTGACCAACCTGAATTCCCGGGCCTTATTTCATCTCATTTGTATATCTTGCAAGACAGCACCTCAGCTGAATAAAGAATCCTTTGAAAGATTTCACTTGGAGATCAAAGAACTAATAAATGCCTGATGAAAAAAGCTCATGATTGCTGGTGTAATTGTTATTGTGCATGGACAGAGTTCCTATGATAGTGTCAGCTTTATGGGGCCTTGACATGGCGTCATCTGCCCCTGAGAGCATCTCAGCAATACACATCAACCATTTTCTCTATGTGAGTTTACAAGATCAAAAATCAGAAAATCGGAGGCCACCGAAAAGAAATTTTAATGTTGGATTTTACAAACCTTATTTATAAGGGTTGGCCTAGCATATTTATAGTCTTTATTCTAGTAAGCTTGAAATATGTCATAAATTATCAATAAGATTTCCCTCAATACCTGATGCAGCACAACCCACAAAGAAAGCACACAATTTAGTGCAGAGCCTAAATTTGTTCCAATTAGAATTCTCAGCATTCTGAACATCATCTTAGAAGTAGTTCTGAACTGAGTTTGCTTTCAGTTCAAAGAACAAGTCCTTCCTTCATGAACCATTAATGGACCATGGATTATTCTACTCCTTTATTGACACAATTTTTTTTAATTTTAAGCAAATATATAGGTAGCACCATTTAGTTTTTGGCTTTTAATTTTTTTAAATGCCCCAAATCTATAACAAGTCCTCACTGGCCTAACACATGAAGATCTCACTAAAGTAAGAAAATCCACAGACGTACAAACAAGCATTTGAATGCACACCATCTTGGATATTTACAAAATAGTCAACCTTTCTGTTATTATTACAGTTCTTTTTTCATTTTTTTATTCAATGTATTTTTTATTTACATTTCAAATGATTTCCCCTTTCCTGGCTCCCCACTCCCCAAAAGTCCCATAAGCCCTGCTCCCTCCTCCTGTTCCCCCATCCCCCCTTCCCACTTCTCTGTTCTGGTTTTGCCCCATACTGCTGCACTGAGCCTTTCCAGAACCAGGGGTCACTCCTCTGTTCTTCTTGGACATCATTTGATATGTGGATTATGACTTGGGTAATCCAAGTTTCTAAGCTAATATCTGCTTATCAGTGAGTGCATATTTTGAGACTGGGTTACCTCACTTAGTATGATGTTCTCCAACTCCATCCATTTGTGTAAGAATTTCATGAATTCATTGTTTCTAATGGCTGAATAGTACTCCATTGTGTATATATACTACATTTTTTTGTATCCATTCCTCCGTTGAGGGACACCTGGGTTCTTTCCATCTTCTGGCTATTATAAATAAGGCTGCTATGAACATAGTGGAGCATGTGTCCTTATTACATGCTGTAGAATCCTCTGGGTATATGCCCAGGAGTGGTATAGCAGGGTCCTCTGGAAGTGACAAGCCCAGTTTTCTGAGGAAATGCCAGACTGATTTCCAGAGTGGTTGTACCAATTTGCAACCTCACCAGCAGTGGAGGAGTGTTCCTCTTTCTCCACATCCTCACCAGCACCTGTTTTCTCCTGAGTTTTTTATCTTGGCCATTCTGATTGGTGTGAGGTGAAATCTCGGGGTTGTTTTGATTTGCATTTCCCTAATGACTAATCATGTTGAACATTTTTTAAGATGTTTCTCAGCCATCCAAAGTTCTTCAGGAGAAAATTCTTTGTTTAGCTCTGTACCCCATTTTTAATAGGGTTATTTGGTTTTCTGGGGTCTAACTTCTTGAGTTCTTTGTATATATTGGATATTAGTACTCTGTCAGATGTAGGGTTGGTGAAGATCTTTTCCTAATTTGTTGGTTGCCTATTTGTCCCTTGAGGACATGGACACAGGGGAAAAGTTCCTGAACAGAACACCAATAGCTTATGTTCTAAGATCAAGAATCGACAAATGGGACCTCATAAAATTATTACAGTTTTAAGATTTTCATTATATTTTTATTTTATTTTATTTTATTTTATTTTATTTTATTTTATTTTATTTTATTTTATTTTACATGCACGCATGTCTGTCCACTATGTGCTCTCCTGATACCTACAGAGGCCACGAGGTGGCACTGCATCTTCTGGAACTGAAGATACAGGAAATTGTGAGCCACCATATGGGTGCTGGGAATTGAACCCAGGTCCTATGGAAGAACAGTCTTCTTAACTCCGATCATCTCTTCAACCCATTCCTTAGTATTTTTCTTATCAAAATAATGGTGAAGCTTGGGATATTTGTCTGGGGGTTAAGTAGTCCTTTTTATAAAGATGTCAATATTTGTAGAGTATTTAATGCTATTAATAATACTCCAGCCAAAAAGAGAGAAAACCACATTTTTTTAACAAAAGGAAAACTTATTTCCTATTATTTCTTCCTCTGAGCTAATTACATTTCTAACTTTGAAATTTGTCTTGTTGTCAGAATAACAGCTCTCCTGAGAGCCACTCTTATGAAATTGCCATCCAGATGATCAATAAGCAACTCAAATTTAGTAACCTATCTGAACAAGGTACTCTAAATGTACCCTATAATTCAGTCTCTCTTCTTTCCAGTTACACACGTGGCACAACCATTTGCTCAATTTATAACCCTTGGGTTGGGGGGGGGTCCTCTTTGCTTTTCTTATTCTTCTCAAAACTCAAGTTTTTCAACTTTTCAAATCAAGTTGAATTCAAACTTGATTCCATAAGCATTAACTTCAAGTATAAGCCAAGAATACTGCCTTCTGCCCTTACCCCGAATGCATATAACTTATACCAGCATTGTTCCATGTTCTGTAATATAAAGCTTGCCAATTTTTGTTCCTTAGACATCATATTCATTCATCTTTCTAAAGTCATGTTCCTTTTTTTCTCATTTATATGGCACTATCTCCCCTGTTTTCTTGCATAACTAGTATTGAGGAATCACATCTCAGAAAAAGTGTGACATCCTTGTCCACCCCATCCTGTCTCTCTAAGATCACTCTGCTCATTTACTTCCAAGAGACTACATCTCTTTCAAATTATCTTTCAACTTTTTTATCTATCTTTTAATGGCTTACCTCCTGTCTTAGTCAGGGTTTCTATTCCTGCAGAAAACGTCATGACCAAGAAGCAAGTTGGGGAGGAAAGGGTTTATTGAGCTTACACTTCCACACTGCTGTTCATCACTAAAGGAAGTCAGGACTGGAACTCAAGCAGGTCAGGAAGCAAGAGCTGATGCAGAGGCCATGGAGGGATGGATGTTCCTTACTGCCTTACTTCCCCTGCCTTGCTCAGTTTGCTTCCTTATAGAGCCCAAGACTGCCAGTCCAGGGATGGCACCACCTACAATGGACCCTCCACACTTGATTGCTAATTGAGAAAACAAACGCCTTACAGCTGAATCTCATGGAGGCATTTCCTCAAAGGAGGCTCCTTTCTCTGTGACAACTCCAGCCTGTGTCAAACCAGCCAGTACACCTCCCTTCATAGAACACACTCCAAGGGAGATGATGACCCATTTCTCAGATTAACCACCGTAACCACTATGCCATTGTTTTCAGAGCATGCCTTCGATAAATACCCATGTAATGGATATATTTCTCAATCAAGAAGAAAATTAAGCTCATTGGCATGTCCTTCTGGGCTCCTCATAAGCTCATGAGAACATAGAATTGATTGTAGCTTCTTTCCCAATATCCTATACAAGCTGTACCAGACTAGTTAGTATCTGTCAAGCATACAATGAAATTTTATGAACACTGCCTTCTTCAGACCATGACATCATCCCCAAACATTCTTCTTTAACCTTGACCAACACCCTTATCCAGCTCTACTTGGTTTAATTCTACTTCATGCTCAAGGTTCATCTCAACCATTCCCTGTTTCTCTGGCTCCATAACAGCCTTTTCCCCTAATGCAGTCAATTTATAAGTAGGTCTGTCTACCTTTTGCTTCTGAGGATTTGCTGTTTGTTTTAGAGAACAGCTAAACCACCTCTTTGTTTTTGTTTTATTGTTGTTTGTTGGTTGGTTTCTTTGTCTTTAATTGTATATCCACATTGATTATGACACTATTCACAATCACCCAGAAATTGAACCAGGCTAGATGTCTATGAACAAATAAATGGATGCAGAAAAATGTGAGAAATATGCGCTATTGGCAGGGTTTTATCATTTCTGTTAATCTCGTGTCTTTTAATTTTTGAAAGTATGATATAATTTTATCTTTTCTCCCTTCCATTTCCTCCCAGCAAGCCCTCTTACACACCCCTCCTTACTCTCTTTAAAATTCACAGGCTCTATTTAAAATTGATTGTTACATACATGAATGTTTACTTACATACATGTAACACACACACACACACATACACACATATATTAGGTGGCACCTAAATGCCACCTGCTTGGTCTGTATAATGCCACTTGTATGTATGTTCTGGGGTTCATAGGCATCAGAGCTGGATAAGACTGCTGCTTGCGTCCATCCTTAGGAAGTGTGTATGTTATCTTATGGTACCATGACATCTCTCTCTCTCTCCTGGTGGAGGCTTTCAGGTCAACAGGGGCCTCTGGGGCCTGCATCTGAAGTACACAGTGTCTTCAGCAATAAAGATTCATCTTACACCTCTGAAGTCAACAAAGGGCAATAACGATGATCTTTAATGCTTTAGAAGTCATTTAGACAACATTCACCAAAGACCCAAAAGTGCGCTTCTCATGTTCAGTGTTAGAAGTTTGTTGTTGTTGTTGTTGTTGTTGTTGTTGTTGTTAGAACATCTTTGGGAGTATCTTCATCCCCCATCTCTTTCTTTTTTTTTTCTTTCTTTCTTTTTTTTATAATTTATTTACATTTCAAATGATTTCCCCTTTTCTAGCCCCCCCACTCCCCGAAAGTCCCGTAAGCCCCCTTCTCTTCCCCTGTCCTCCCACCCACCCCTTCCCACTTCCCCATTCTGGTTTTGCTGAATACTGTTTCACTGAGTCTTTCCAGAACCAGGGGCCACTCCTCCTTTCTTCTTGTACCTCATTTGATGTGTGGATTATGTTTTGGGTATTCCAGTTTTCTAGGTTAATATCCACTTATTAGTGAGTGCATACCATGATTCACCTTTTGAGTCTGGGTTACCTCACTTACCCCCATCTCTTTCTTATGGCTGACACTGAGTGGATCTGAATGGAGTTGATCTTAACTGGATTATGAAATGATTCAGAAACTACACACAGTGTGTCCTCAGTCAGAGCTGGATCATGAAATACACAGGTCAGTGATTCACTGTGCAGAAAGAGTAGCGTCCAGTGTCACGAGAACTCTTCTGTCGCATTTTTCTGCCTATTACAAGAAGATTGCAAGAAGAGACTCAGGAGTCACTGACCCCATGTTTCCTGTATCTCTGTCTTAAATCACCAGCTGCTTATTCAGCCTTCATCCCCATGCTTGGCCGAGACTCCAATGCCTCTCTCACACATGTTTTTCCTTCGGAGTGTTGATATTGGGTTAGATCCTATATGATAACAAAATACCAGATTCCTAGGGTCATCATCAGTGTAACACAGCTGTGGTGGGTTGGGGTTTGTGAAAGCCACTATTTGTCATGTGTTTATAGTGTAGCCTACTGAATTAAGGCTTTTCGTTGTTGTGGGAGCTATAGAGTCAGAAACATCACACTTAGAGCCATAGTGGCAATGCACACACACACACACACACACATGCACATACACACAAACACACACATATACACACATGCCCATATACACACACATACATACATACACACACATAAACACACATACACACACATGCACATGCACATACACACGCACACATGCACACACACACATATATACACAAGCCACAGCTTTGATTGGCATTAGAATGAGAGTTGTATGGAGCACAGCATCTGGTGATGCTCAACAGAGAGTGTAATAACATAGTAGAGAGCCCAGGAGGAAGCAGATTTAAGTGGTTTCTCCTTAAGTTAATCCACTCTGGGTTCATTAGAGTCAGGGAAAAATCTATAGTGTAGCACTTTGGGACATTGTCTTCTCAGAGAAGGCTGTCTAGAGGGTACACGGGAGTCTATAGTATGGAAGGCTTGCAGTCGTGAAGCACAAGCATTTATGATGTTATAAAAAACAGGACCAAGGCCCAGATGAATACACAGTTTACCAAATGCAATGAGTTTGAAACAGACTCAAATCCCAACATCCTTATCTCAGATTTGATACACTGGATGGCACTGTGGATCGGGTAAATGGATTTTCTTGGTGGTCTCTCTGCTGGGCCATGGCATGGCATGGCATAAGGAATGCTCAAAACTCGTGTGAGGAAGGCCTGCTATTTTTTTTCTAATAATCTTTCAATTCTTCAGTACCTCATGCCACCTTGCTTTTTTCTTATTCTCAAAAAACAAAACAGCAACAATAAAACAGAAAAGCCACTATCTAGCCCCCCAAACATAAGTTCTACTCAATAGGATGAGTAGACTCCTCCCCCTACAAACTCATACACAGTTTCAGTTCTATGTGTTCAGTAAACTTTCAGCAGCAGCAATGTGTGTGTGTGTGTGTGTGTGTGTGTGTGTGTGTGTTTCATGAATAGCTGGCAAAATTTCTTCAAATCAACATCATTCAATTCACCTATGAGAGTGAGAAGATTCAGCTACTCAGAAGGTTATTGGGTGCTGCTGATAAAGACTAAAGAGAAAATGGATTTGTGTGAACTATGCTTGGGAGGAAGATCACAACATGGAGAGGAAAGGAGTGTGCAAGCAGTGAGTCCAAATGCATCCCTGGTAATGGAGCCTAAGAGCCCTGTTTGATCTTGGCTTTTAGGGTATCAGGGTGTGTACTTTGGGGTATCGGGGTGTTTTATCTTTCTGATTCCTTCCTAAGTCCCAGCAGGTCAGGGAATACAGCTGACGGCTTAAATGTTGCCTGTAAGCTAAGCATTGCAAAGGTCATACACATAGTCAGATACCAGTCCTTTTCTTCCTTTTAATATAGTACAATACAGTGTGAAACACGTTTTCATGAGAAAGTTATAGCTGATGTTTAGGGAAATATCCCCATTTCAAATGAACAAACAAACAAACAAACAACTCTCCTGAGAAGACATCATGTCAGAGGTTCTTGCACAAAGCTCATTCTCTCCAGAACCTACCAGGTTATCTGTTAGAGAGAGAGGACCAAGAGGCACATCATCTTTTAAGGCATATTAGCTTATAGTGCTAGATAAAGAGCTTTCTACTATTTGTTGAGCATGTGTGTGCATGCACACACATGTGCCTGAGTATGTGGGAAAGTTTTGTGTCTATTTAAAGAACTACCTGCTGGATTTCAAGCTACAGGGAGAGGTAAAAGTCAACAAGAAATTAAAAAATAATAATCAAACATGTTTATGTAGAACCTGGACACCCACGTTGCTGAGCTTTGAAAAGAATTTAAATGCATGTTTTTTTAAAAACAGTTTGTAGGGTTGACATGCCATCCCTGAGACAATAAATATTATTGAGACAAATTCTAGATGATGCTAATCTCTTGTATAATTATTTTATATCAAATAATTAAACACCATTTTCCTATTATTTAGAGCCAAGCTACTATATGCTCATCTAAAGTTCCCTAGAAGGAACAGCAGGAAAATCCCAATGGGACCCAGACCTGCTTCTTCATCCAAGCATCTTCTGGCATTCCCACTGATGTAAAATGTCTCTTTTATCCATGGAAATCAGAGCAAGTGAATGAGCAAAACAAATAAATAGACAAGGGCTGTATTACCCAACAAGAGATGTTAGAAAGCAAGCTAGACTGCCTGGAGTTAGGAATTAAATATAGCGAAAGTGCTATAAAGTTTACTGCCAGGTTTTGTTTCCTTAAAACATCAAACTATATCAGTAGAGGCAGGTGCAGCTAAATGGGTCACATCGGTTTGGCTCCAGCACTTACAGAGAGAGGACCAGCAGTGTGTGCCTGCATGCTGGAAGTCACACTTAGAATTGGGTTCAGTTTGGGACCTTCACTGTAAGATTAGCTAGTTATTCTCCAAAGCCAGAAATTACCTTGGTGAGTGATTCTGGGATTATTTCACAGGAATCAAGATCAATGGTTTCACTGGTATTACAAGACTGGAAAGGGGGGAAACAGAAGAGAAGGAAAGTATGAAAGGTAACCATTTCTTTACACTGTTTGTCTTGTGTTTTCTTAATTATTTTATGAATTCTCTGTCTGGTTAGGTTATTCGGTGTAAAACTCTATTTCTCTAGATCCAACCCAGCATCACGTACCCAGACAACCTTTGGTCTGTCCCTTCTCTCTTCCTTTCCCCTCTTCCTTTCACAACCACAGTTCTCTGCATTCATTAGTTCTGCATACCCTTTCCGATAAAACACCTTTAATTTTTTACAGTACAGTTCTGTACTCCAATACCTTTTTTTCTCTTCCAGGAAGCCACTAGAATTAAACAGATCCTAAACTTCATTTATTTAGCACCCAGCTTGGTTGAATGTATGCTCTACAGTAAACATAGCATCAGAGATTTGGAATACAAAGCACAAGAGACTTACCCTCTGTCCCCCTGGAACAGAAAACACAAACACAGTATATATATTAGAAATCTCAGCCAATGCAGCAAAGAAAGAAAAAAGAAAAAGAGGAATCAATGTTGGAAAGAAGTTAAATTCTAGTTATTCACAGACATATATTAATTTATGTAGTAAGCCAATCACATTAAAAATGAACAAGTTTAGGACTCATAAGCACATGACCCATACCATCTGTATGGTATAAAACAATTATACAAGATTAGCACCCACAATTTGTCTCTCTCAATAATATCTGGTGTCTTATGGCCCATATATCAACCCTATGAACTGTTTCTTTTGGGGGGAGAAGTGCACTTAAATTATTTTCAAAGATCAGAAAGGTGGGTGCCCAGGTCTTACATGGATTATTATTAGTGCACACTTGATTATTAATTTTAGCATCAAAAATACCCATGAAAATGATGAAAGATAAAATGGATATGTCACTTGACCCATATTAATAAAAACACATGTGACTTTAAACATAAAGTTATAAAGGCAAAACATTGGATAAAGAATAATCTTCCCAATAAATAGTTTGGGAAACACTAGATACCATGGATGTTATGTGATGAAAAGGTCAACTTTGACCAGTACATTATATAGTACACATATATTATCCCAGAAATGGATCACTGAACAAAAGCTTAACACCTAGACCTCAAACTGAAAAGCTTCTAAACAAAAAAATCAGAAGAAAACCTTTGGGTTTTTTTTTAAAGATTCTTATATCTATATTGGGGATTATATTTATTTATTTATTACTAGATAAATTCTTTATTTATAATTCAAATGTCCCATTTCCTGGTTTCCCCCACCTGAAAATCCCCTAACCCATCCGCTCCCCCTGCTCACCAATCCACCCACTCCCGCTTCCCTGGCCTGGCATTCCCCTATACCTAGGCATTTAGCCTAGAAGAAAACGTTTGTTATGTTACTTTGGAATCTGCAAATATTTCTTAAATATATCACTTAAAAAGGGAATATTTTGAGTAGCATCAGAATTTAAAATACCTGTCCTTTCAACATTACTGCTAAAGGCATGGAAACCAATCCCAGACAAATGGAAAACACTGGTAATCTGTATAGCCTGTATCTAGAGATTATGAACAACAGTCAAAGCTAATAGTAAAAAAAAAAACCCCAACACAATACTTGTTTTTAGAGGAGAAGAGATTTGGGCAGGTTCTTTTCAACAGAGGGTGAATAGGAGGAAATGAACAATGTAATTATGTTATTTTCTTTGAAAGTAGGGTAACCCACAATTAGAAATTGCAACATATTAGAACTAAAAAGACTATACCGATGTTGGGAAGAATAGGGCACTAAATATTAGTGCCACTCGGAAAGCAGAGCGGCAGGTTTTTGTTTTGTTTTTAAAAGTGTACACCTCCCATGTGACCTAATGACTCTGGTGGTAGGTCACTAGTCAAATTAGTGCAAAAGCTTATGTCTATATAAGACTTGAACACTAATGCTGGTAGAACGTTATGTATAACAGACATAGCTTTGAAGCCATTCAAATGGCCATATAAATAATGCTTGCTCTATGTGGAAGACACTATTCAGCAGCACGAGGGAAGGGGCTGTTGTACAATCTTCACAAGGTTAAGTCTCCAAAGAGTCACAGCTGGAAAGAAGACCTCAGTGGGCTCAAAGACACCTTTGAGAGTGACAGAGATGTTCGTTACCCCAACATCACTGATGATGAGTTCACATTTGTTTGGAAAACTTCCTATATCCTCTATGTATGCAGTTTGATTGTTTTTTTTTTCCAATGCAAAAGCAAGAGGAATTTTATTTAATCCAGCGTACTGGGGTCTCCCTGCACCTGGGGAGAGAACGACCATGCACAGCCTGTCCAGCAGGCCTTTATACAGTTCTCAGGGCAGCTGCCATTAGGTACAATGTGACTGGCAGAAGAGTGTAACTGTAAATTGATTGGTCTCTAGGGAATAAGGTATGTGGCCAACTGTCCATCCTGCAGAATGTGTCCCCAACCACAGGTCCATTCCCCACCTTGTGGTCTGAGGAATGTTAATTAGCCTCTCCCTTCCAGAGGGACAAGTGTCCTATGACCTTTCCAAAGTTCCTGAGCTGACTCCCCCTTCATTCCCCCCTTTTCTTTGTGCATGCTTCAATCCTGAAGCAATTGCTGGTATTCTGATAGCTCATACTCCTGGTCTTCTGTATCTAGTTCTTTGCACTTTGTCCCTTTTATCAGTTATACGCAAGAGACAGGTGTCCTGCTGCATCACAGCACATGAGCCTTCAGTCCTTCCTATTAATTTTCTGGGATTCCATGACGAGGCCATGACCTTGGGCAAACCCTATGAATGTTGGATATCATGAGCTTAGCTCAACGCCCTCCGCTGAGTTGTTTGCACAGGTTTCCTGAGAGCGGAACATCCTGAGGTTCATCTTGATTTCTGCTTCCCTGCCCAGTGTGGTAGAGACTTCCCAGGTGCCTGACCTATGGCTAAGATTGTTTTTTTCCTGTTGTTTTTTCACCCAGCCTTAAGTATAAATTGCTGGTCCCTCAGTACAGCTTCGGCATTCTCCTTACTGAATGACCTGGGTCTGTGTCTTCTGTGAATCCCCGAGGCCTACGCCCAATAGCTGGTACTGCGGCAGCACGGGCACTATCATATAAAAATCCTAACGCAAGAGCAACCCACCCCGGCCCTACTCATTGATGCAGGACTCGTTCTCCACAAAGCAACAGGTTTCGGAAATGACCACACGTCACTAAGAACAGCAAAAACACTCAAAGGGGATCTGAGGGAGCTTGTTTCATGTTTATTACAGATTTCTCTTTGATGACTTCCAGTTATCAATGTTTTCCAAAACTCTTGGTTCATGAGAACGAACTTTGCCGCTGTACAAGCTCCCCTTTGAAATCTCTAATTGGCCATACAAGCTGTGAGAAATGTGTAACAGACATTGGCTTCAGTGTTCCCTCCATTTTATAGGCCAGAGAGAGGAACAGTTTCCTTGCTCAAGGCCACGCAGAAGGAGAGCACTAGAGGAGCAAAGGGGCTCGGAGCTCCTGGTTGCCAATGCCACGTATGGTTTCCTCAGGCTTGGGGTTGGACATCTGTGGCCAGTTACTGCTTTGTTCACTTGATGCTGGGATAAAATGAACAGCGGGCTGTTCTGGGCCTCGTCCTTTGTTTCTTTAGACTAAGGCTCTTATAAAATTGCAGATGCCTGAAGTTTATTCACTGGGTGGACATGGGCTTCTATTTTTGAATTGGCAGGTCCCTTCTCTAATGATGTGCAGTCCCAAACCTCATAGGCTGCTTCGTTCCACACACTGAAAGAGGGCCACAGGAAATGTTCAACCTGAATAGCAGCAGATTCGTGATTTGCATGCACCTTTTGAGTAAAAATCAAACATTTGCCCTGGATTGGCCCAAGTTAATTAAAATGATGAGGATGTGTGATAGGTATTTGGTCTAAGGCAAAAAGGATGTGCAGTATTGAAATTTGCAACAAACATTTTTTTTTAAATGAGAAATGCATGGTTTGCAGTGATAAGAAATGCCAAGGCTATGTATTACATGGGATCACAGGTTGAAAATAGAAAATTTCCTAAAAATTCTGGTGCAGTGTGTAACTGTTGAGGGAAGGTTTGGATTGCATTACATGCTCTATGGATAATATCCCTGTGACTAACAGTGTAGATGTTTCTAATCTTTTCTATGGTCTTTTTGTGGCTTGTCATGTCTACCTGATGGGTTGCTCATCAGGGCTGGAAGATTTTTCCCGTTTAGCCACACAGGAAAGGGGAAAAGGAGAGTTGTTGTTGTTGTTGTTGCTGCTGCTGCTGCTGTTGTTGTTGTTATTGGTGGTGGTGGTTTATCTCTTAGGTTAATGTCTATAAAGCTGACCACTATGCATATTGAAGAAGAAAGTTGACACGCCCATCCATGTGTTGAGGATTGTGAAAACTGACAACACTTTCCCTGCAAAGTTTTAATGTGGTTGCCATCAAGGAAATGTTTCCTATCATATTCTATTTAAATAAGCAGCGATATACACTTGGATAAACAGATTTTCAGGTACACAGTGCTCATGATTTTTAAGGGAAGACTGCTACATTAGGTACAACTCCAGCTCATGGGTAATTTCTCCTGTTACTGGATTCCTGCAACTATCATCATTTACTAAGCAAATACTAAAATTGCTAAATAAGGAACATTGAATGATTTTGAGGCATAACTATTGTACTCCATTATTCACATAGGTGGGCCTCACATTACAGACCTCAAACCACTGCAGAAATAATGAATATATTTTTGCCTAGTAATTAAATTCTAATATTTGATCTCCTTGGGAACAATCCTCTGTTGATGTAAGCTAATAACTATTAAAGACATCGCCAAACTCTGGTGCTTTAAAGGCGTGTGATTAAGTAGCTTCTCCATCTCAGTGAGACAAACCCCAAACTTGGAAGTCCAAAAATCTGTGCTTAAACCTTATTTTGAGTCAAAGAGGAAATGCAGAAAGTATGGTGGAAAGGGTAGCTGAATTGTGTCTCCTCCTCCCAGGGAAAAATGGACAACTGCTGTACAACAGAGGGAGGAAAGGCAGGAAAAATCTAAGCCTCCTCCTCCTATCTTTAATAATAATGCTTGTCTTCCAAACAGCTCCAGCCCAAGTCCCAGTGTTCAGCTTTAAACAGGACCAGAGATTGTTTTGGTACCCTCAGGGAGCTCAGTTATGGCTTAAGAAAAGCTTTTCATTTAATCCCGTCCTTTTTCTTCTATTTACTCCAAATGCTTAAAAATACAGTCTAGAGTTTTGTCTAGAGCTGCCAAGTTCCCAGTAGTCATTTGCTCATGTAGCTGCATCATAGATAATAATATTGAGAAGGAAAAATGGCCAGAGAGTTCCCAACACCTCAACTGTGAAACCAGTATATGGGCTTACAACTGGTATACAAACGCACATCAGTTCACAGAAACATACAGAAGTGGCTGGCTGCTTTGAGGTCAACAGAGGCATGAACATCTGTTCTGGACATCCTCCAGAGCAGAGTTAGGCAAAGTTAAAGAACTTGATATGCCATACAAATACATACAAACACATTTTCAGAAAAGAATGGCTGGCTGCAGACCTCACAGACTCAAAACTCACATTTTCTGTGGCGTAAGTTTTTACAAGAATAAATATAAAGGGAAGCATATACAAAAATCTGGAACCCTTATAGCTGTGCTTCTTTTTCCTCTGAGACTCATTTTAATATATTTTGATTCATGTCTTAAGAATTCTATAGGCTGTGTTTTGATCATATTTATTCCCTCCTAACTCTTTTGAGACCCACCCCCTTCCATAGGCACCTAATGTTGTGTTCTTACTTTTTTAACCAATGAAGTATACATTGTGCTGTCCATCCTTGAACATGCAGACACTCTTAAAGAAAACTAAAACACCCTCCCTCAGTAGCCAATAACTGCCAATAGCCCCTCAGCCATGGCTGGAACTTCATGATGTTCTGACCATTACATGCTGGTGTTTTCCTGGCTTGAGTTTGAGCTTGTATTTTCTTGTATGCTGCTACAGCTGCTATGAGTTCAGATATGCAACTGCCTTATGCTATTCAGAAAGTAGCTTTGTCGTTGTCATCTATCGCTTCTGGTTCTTTCAATCTCTCTGCTCCACCTTCCTCGATGGTACCTGAGGCTTTTGAGGAAGGGATGTGATGTAAATTACCAATCTTTAAAGCATAGGCTCCTATTTATAATTGCCAGATGCTGGAAAGAACCCAGGTATCCCTCAACAGAAGAGTGGATGCAAAAAATGTGGTATATCTACACAATGGAGTACTATTCAGCCATTAGAAACAATGAATTCATGAAATTCTTAGGCAAATGGATGGAGCTAGAGAACATCATACTAAGTGAGGTAACCCAGACTCAAAAGGTGAATCATGATATGCACTCACTAATAAGTGGATATTAACCTAGAAAACTGGAATACCCAAAACATAATCCACACATCAAATGAGGTACAAGAAGAAAGGAGGAGTGGCCCCTGGTTCTGGAAAGACTCAGTGAAGCAGTATTCGGCAAAACCAGAACGGGGAAGTGGGAAGGGGTGGGTGGGAGGACAGGGGGAGAGAAGGGGGCTTGAGGGACTTTCGGGGAGTGGGGGGCTAGAAAAGGGGAAATCATTTGAAATGTAAATAAATTATATCGAATAAAAAAAATTTAAAAAAAAAAGAGGCTCTCAAGTTTGAAGGAAATTGAAAAAAAAAGCATAGGCTCTATGCCTGCTGCACTGATATAGACATAGATATATAGATAGATGTAGATATAGATAGGTATAGGTATAGATCATCTTAGTTTGTGTTTCCATTGCTGTGAATAGACACCATGACCAAGGCAACTCTTATAAAGGAAAACATTTAATTGAAACAGGCTTATAGTTCAGAGGTTCATTCCATTATTAAGGCAGGAGCATGGCAGTATCCAGGCAGACATGGGACTAGAGGAGGAACTGAAAATTCTATCTTGATTCAGAGGCAGACAGGAAAAGACTGACTTCCATGTGGCTAAGAGTTGGGTCTCAAAGCCCACCCCCACAATGACACACCTACTCCAATAGAGCCAAAAGTCCTAATAGTGACACTCCTTGGGTCAAGCATATTAAACATAAATGCATACACACACACACACACACACACACACACACACACACACACACACACATATGTAAAACAATGCAATCTAAGCGCTCTCTGTGCATT
>NC_067484.1:28744221-28759221 GCF_947179515.1 Apodemus sylvaticus
TGTGCTGAGAGGAGAGCCTACCTACACGGTCTCACAAAGCCGGAATTTTACTTTAGGAAACATGGGATACCAGCCAGTTCAGCACACTCTGTCACAAGTGGGTAAATGTCCTTTCTCAGCTATAATGAGAGAAAAAGAAACACACAAACACACACACACACACACACTCTCATTCACCCATACATATGCATACACACACACAGACAGAGACAGAGACAGAGAAACAGACAGACATGGAAAGAGACAGAGACAGAGACAAAGAGAGAGTTGATGACTCCCAGGCAGAGCTATAATGGGTGAGAATTAGTGCCCTGGGACCACTGAAGTTTTGGAAGCCGATGTTTCTACTTTCAAAGGCATAGCTGGAGGCATAGAGCACACATAGCTCTATACTAGAAGATGTAGACTGCTGTGTAAAGGAAGAATTGGGCCTTGTTTAAAAACAAATTTTGATGATGGAAACCTTACCTGGGTCTCATTTCCCCCATCAGTCTTGCCATGGAAGCAGTAGAGAGTGGCCCTCAACCTTTCTTGGATGTTTTATTATCTGAAACACTAATTCTCAACTCTTGTTCTTAGGATCTTAAGGGGCTGAACTGAAGGGAGGGAAAGGAGAGGTTTGTCCTAAAAGTGAGCCCTTAACAAATTTGGATCTCCAATCAGGCCTCATGGAGCTAGCCAAAAGGAAAGTAATCTTTACGGGAGCCTACAGCTCTCCGGACTATGATCCCCTACCAAGCAAACAGCACAGTAGTCAGTGAAATAAGTCAGACACAGAGGACCAACATCACATGATTGTACTTACTGAGCATCTAATGGAGTCATATTCAGAGGCAGGAAGAGAGTGTTTGTTTCTCGTCACAGTAAAAAGAGAAAAGTGATATCAAAAGCCCTGCCTACCAGTCCCAAGACGCAACATGTTGGAAATCATAACCCAGCCACAGCCATCCTGATGTTAAGCCCAGAGTAATAATTAAGCAATGATGGTACAGTGTGCATCAAATGATGAACAAGTAGTTAGGATGGAAGCATTTTGGGTTCCAAGAGAACAGCCACATGGTTCAGTGAGAGGCAAGAAAGAGAGGGACTTAGCCTCCTGAGTGTGCTATGCCAGGCCCTGTCCAGTGTTTTCAGAAAGCAAGATTCCATGTGAAAAGAGAGTCCAGAAATAGATCAACACATCCCAGCCCTAAGAACAGTTTCTGGCCGAGAGTCAATGTTTCATAAACATTTAGTGAATGGATGTAACATGGAAATTTCACAGAACCACCTATTACACATTTTATTTACTTAGCTGACAGCAAGTTAATGACATATTTACAAAGCTTATAACAAAGCCATTTGGTTTGGCAATGTCACTTCACACTAAAAATTAGCTTATGCTTTGACCCAGACATTCCAATTCGAAATGTCTGCCGAAAGAAAGCCCGAGAGCTGAACACAAGGAAACACATGCATGTCGATCAGGGGCCCATTGTTTACCATGGCAATGGCTGAGTACATGTGGGATACATGGTATGGTAGAATACCACAAGGGACCAAAAAGGACCAAGCCAGATCCATTAAAATGACATCATAGGATCCCAAAGACACTGCACTTGAGTAAAATGGTTGCAGAAAAGCATGCCACATACATTCAAAGCACACACACACACACACACATGCATATGCACATTTGCACACACACATACATAACACATACACAAAGGATGACTATAAATACACGCATATGAATAAGAGGTCTGTAGCTCTAATAGACATTTGACAATCACTTTGGTACCAATGTATAGAGATAAAAATATTTGTATGAGTATTGGACAACTTTTGGGAATACATAGAACCCAAATGCATTATGCCAAATGAAAGAAGCAAGCCTCAATCAACTTCATAATGTATTATGTTATGTGTTTGAAACTTCAGAGAAGGAAAAATGCTAGTGACAGAAAGAAGGATGGCATTCTCCAGAGGCTAAAACCAAAGAGAGAGAAACGACATGCAAAGGCCCAAGGGCAACTTCAGAATAATGGAAAAAGTGTACTATATACTAAGGTAGAGAAGGTAGGTGAGCTCACGGGTGCACTTATCAGAATTCATTTCATTGCACACTTAAAACACATGAATTTTATTGCATGCAAATTATGTCAATAATTAACTGATTTTGGTAATCAAGGCTACTTTTATGGAGTTGTAGAGTCTAATATGGGCACTGTTGCTTTTAAAAGAGAAGGGCAGGGACTAGAGAGATGGCTCAGCAGGTAAGAGCACCAATTGCTCTTCTGAAGTTCATGAGTTCAAATCCCAGCACCCACATGGTGGCTCACAACCATCCGTAAAGAGATCTGACACCCTCTTCTGGTGTCTGAAGACAGCTACAGTGTACTTGCATAGAATTGAAGACCCAGAAATGAATCCACACAACTATGGTCACTTGATCTTCGACAAAGGAGCAGAAAACATCCAGTGGAAAAAAGATAGCCTTTTCAACAAATGGTGCTGGTTCAATTGGAGGTCAGCATGCAGAAGAATGCGAATTGATCCATACTTATCTCCATGTACTAAACTCCACTCCAAGTGGATCAAGGACCTCCATGTAAAACCAGACACACTGAAACTAATAGAAAAGAAACTGGGGAAAACCCTTAAGGATATGGACACAGGGGAAAAGTTCCTGAACAGAACACCAATAACTTATGCTCTAAGATCAAGAATTGACAAATGGGACCTCATAAAATTACAAAGTTTCTGTAAGGCAAAGGACACTGCTAAAAGGACAAAACAGCAACCAACAAATTGGGAAAGGATAGTCACCAACCCTATATCTGATAGAGGGCTAATATCCAATATATACAAAGAACCCAAGAAGTTAGACCCCAGGGAACCAAATAACCCTATTAAAAAATGGGGTACAGATCTAAACAAAGAATTTTCACCTGAAGAAATTCGGATGGCCGAGAGGCACCTTAAGAAGTGCTCAACATCATTAGTCATTAGGGAAATGCAAATTAAAACAACCCTAAGATTTCACCTTACACCAGTCAGAATGGCTAAGGTCAAAAACTCAGGAGACAGCAGGTGTTGGCGAGGATATGGAGAAAGAGGAACACTCCTCCACTGCTGGTGGGGCTGTAAGATGGTACAACTACTTTGGAAATCAGTCTGGTGGTTCCTCAGAAAACTGTGGACATGACACTTCTGAAGGACCCTGCTATACCTCTCCTGGGCATATACCCAAAGGATTCCCCGGCATACAATAAAGACACATGCTCCATTATGTTCATAGCAGCCTTATTTATAATAGCCAGAGGCTGGAAAGAACCCAGATGTCCCTCAAAGGAGGAATGGATACAGAAAATGTGGTATATTTACACAATGGAATACTACTCAGCAATTAGAAACAATGAATTCACAAAATTTTTAGGCAAATAGTTTGATCTGGAAAATATCATTCTAAGTGAGGTAACCCAATCACAAAAGAATACACATGGAATGCAATCTCTGATAAGTGGATATTAATTAGCCCAGAAGCTCTGAATACCCAAGGCACTAATAGCATAACAAATGACTCGCATGAAGAAGTATGGAGAGGGTCCTGATCCTAGAAAGGATTGATCTAGCGTTGGAGGGGAGTATCAGGACAGAGAAAAAGGAGAGAGGTGATTGAAGAATGGGTAGAGAGAAGAAGGCTTATGGGACATATGGGGAGGAGGGATCTGGGAAAGGCAAAATCATTTGGAATGTAAACAAAGAATATAGAAAATAAAAATATAAAAAAAAAGAAAAGCATTGAATTATTTTAAATATGCTTTTGGTTCTTGTGCACTTTGTTATATTATATTAAATACCTATAAAATACCTTACCTATAAAATTACCATGTTTATTTTCTAATAAAAATGTGTTTATGTAATGTTTTTAGTTAATTCAATGTTATTAAAAGGAAAATACTTGAGGGAGAAGGGATGTGTCACTCAAGCTTTGAATAACACAGGATGCTGAGAGAAAAATCTAAGTCATCCACTCACTCCTGCTCACTCTCCACTCCAACCCTCAGTCTCCCATCTGAGGGTCTAGCTTCTGACAGAGGAGTAAAGAGGGTCAGATACCCCATGAACCTCTCAGTTCTTTTCCAGACAGTGGCCAGTACATGGATTATTTAAAACCCAACTCACTGAAGAAAATGGCTGAAAATGAGCCTAAAAAATGTAGGGTTTACATTGTGAGAAGCAATTCTGTCTCCAGGTTCATCACCACGGGGGAAGCCACAGCAGCAGGGCCATAGAGCAGACGGTCATATGGCATCCACAGCAAAGAAGCAGAGAGGGAAGGATGAAGGCATGAATGTGCTCAGTTTGCTTTCTCCATTTATAAAGCTCAGATCCTGCCCACGGGAAGATGGCTCTTTCCACACCAAGAAAGATCATCAAGATCTTTGAACACCCATAGGTATGTCCAAAGGCCCAGTTCCAAGATCATTCCAGATTTTGTCAAGTGGACAACCAACACTGCTTGCTGGCTTGATCACTCAGGCTCAGGCTTAGCTGAGTCCCTTAAAGGTGCCTAGAGAATGGTACTGCCCATAGTAGGCCAAGCACCCCTATAGCGATCAGCAATCAAGATAATCCCTCATAGACACACCCACAGACTTACCAGATAAAGACAATTACTCAACTGTGGTTCTTTAGTCAGGTGACTCCAGACTGTGTCCAATTGACAGTTAATGCTAACTAGGACAAAACCCATAACCATCATTTACTGGGAGCTTGCTGTGTGTCAGTTTCAAAAAAATTATAAAAGTATGAACTCATTAAATCCTCAACAGCCCCATGAAGTTCACAACACAATTTTCATATATTACAACTGAGAAAGACAAAGCTAAGAGAATACTTGAAAAAAAATGCAACAAATCCTACTAATCAGTCCATCTGGGATGAGACCCTGTAAAAGTGGCCTTTCCAACACTGGGCTTCAGCCAACTGAGACAACAGACCTCTAGCCTTCCAGATATTTCACCTCCTTTAGCAAACTAAAGCGCAAAGAAAATACTCATTCCTTCTGAGCAAGCTGTTTCCCACTCTAATCGTGGATTGAATTTTTTTTTCCTCCGGGGAAAATAATGACACTGACTCAGAGAGTGGGCTAAAAATCAGGAAACACAATGTGTAGCATTATAAAATTGGTCACGGGTGTGTGTGGGGGACCCCCGAGCCCTTAGCTCTACAGGGCACTAAGAACCAAAAAGACCACACCCAGGGCAGAGACAACTCAGATCTTTATCATAAGCCAATTATGGACCTATTAATGGCCACAGGCACATTCTGACTACTGTGGCTAGCCTTATTTAAATGAGGCTTATATTCGGGGAAGCATATGACATGAGGAAGGTGATAGGATGGGAGACAAATTGACCAACTCCCAACAAGTGTGGCAAAGGAAAATAAAATGCATGGGACCAACAGTTTAGGAGAGTCAGTGACAAAAGATGACAGTTAATTTAAGGCTGGGGCTCAAGAAAGGACCTTGTGAGTATGACTTTCCTTTGTAGTCACCAAGCTTTGTCCTGGGGTAGTAGGTGTATGTTCATAAAGCCATGGTATGTGCCACAGCATTTCTCCAGAGATGGAGATGCTGAACCTCTTCTCTCAGAGGCATAATTAGGTCTTTAGGTTTCTTCCTATAATAATTAGGGTAAATTTAAGAAAGTCAAAGTAATTTGAAGATTCCTTTAAAGCAATCTTGACTCCTGGTTACATGCAACAAACAAAGAAATCATCTCAGAACGGTCTGAGCATTTGTCTTATTTCAGTATCACTGAAATTCGACCTAATACAAATACAAGCTACCTGGGAAACATTAGATTATGGCACTTGTGGTCTTCTCCCCTAGCCTTTGCACATTAAAACAATATTTTTATTAATACATTTTTAGTGTGGTATGTTTATAGTAATATGAATTCTCATATTTTGTGCCATGCTCTAATAGGATACCTAATACGATGTCCATTACTTCAAGAGACTTCAGAATTTGTTTTATTGATTCTTTGTGAATTTCACATCATGTACCCCAATCCCAATTATCATCTCCCTGTCCCTTCATGTCTACTCTCCACCCTTGCAGCCTCATCCCCAAAAGAAAATAAGATACAATTAAAAAATATCTTGTCATGGAAGCTGTAGTGTGTCACAGTGTATCACACAGTCTGCCCTTTAGTCCATACTTCTTTGCTTGCAAATGTCCATTGCAATGAGTCATTGGTCTTATTCAAAGCCTCTGGTTTCTGCTACAATATCAATACTGGATCCTCACTGGGACTCCTATCAGATATTCTGTTATTGTCCTGTGTTATGGAGACCCTGAAGGTTTGGATCTACAGGACCAGACCTTCTATGTGCTCCAGGATATCATAGGTGGGGTAGATGTTGTGGTGGGCCAGCTCAAAGTCTTGGATCTGAGCCTGTGAGGTAGCTGAGTTAGTCAGTCTGCAAGCTCTCCTGCATCCTCATCACCAGGATGAATTATCCAGCACTGCCCTGGTTAGCTCACCCAATGCTGCAGGCACTACTAGCATGGCACCAGATGCCCACAGATGCAACTGTGGCACATGTGTGCTTGAGATGCTATGGGAGTAATCAACCACCTTCGGTTGTGTTTAATGTCTGTTCCAGAGGAGGAAACACATACCTGGCACAACAGATAGAGTCAAGAACTCACGGTTGAGAGCTTATAAGCCCCAGTATGGAACCTGCTGCAATTATCTTGCTAACTAAACATACTATCAAACTTTCTGCTAAATTTGTTTATCTATACCAATAGATAAGTGCAACTCTCAGACAGAAACTTCACAGTTGGTTCAAGTTCAGAAAATTCATGTCTAGCAAGTGCCTAGATAGAAATGATATCAATATCATAAGAGCCAGAGGTAGGAGATAACTAGAGTAAAACTGTGTCCTCTGAAACCCATGGAAGCTCTGAATGTCTAAGCAGGACCTACACACAAGGTAACCACTACTCCACCACAGATGATAGAGGGGCTCACTAGGCCCCAGCACTAGCCTAGGAACATTTAATAGTTGATGGTTTTATGGTTATATTTAAGGCCTGTTCCACCTGAAAAAACATATACCTAACACTATAAATATGGCCAAAACTTCATGGTTGGGAGCTCATAGGACCCAGGACTTAACCTACTATTATTTTCAACCATTTTCCAATGGATGGTCCCATACCCATAAAGATATGGGCAACACAAATTTGATTCTGTGGGTTATTAAAGAGAAGGAGATAAAGAACACAGTATTGTAAGAAGATTTAGGGCTGGATTTGGGGGAAACTAAGAATAGGGAATGAAAGTGATCAAAATACATTGTGTGCATGTATGAAAATTCTCAAAGATTAATAAAATATCATATTAAAATGCAATAATAGGGATTAGAGAGATGGCTCAGCAGTCACAAGCATTTGTTGCTTTTGCAAATGCACCAGGCACACATGTATAGCATTTACATACATGCAAGTAAAATATTCATATGCATGAAATTAAAATAACCAACTCTTCAAATAGATATTAAATTTCCTTCATTTCAGGAATCTTTCCCCACACTCTACACAGCACTTCAGTAGAAGAAGCTCATGGATTTCAGCAGGGCTTTCAGGGAATCAAATGAGCAGCTTCAGATTATGATCACTTGAAACTGACAGTCATCCAGTTTAGGATTCATTAAAGCTGATGCACAGACCTTATCTAATTGAAATCCAGGTCTTTGACAAGTTACTCTTCCCATAGCAACCTATAGATGTATTTGTAAGACTCCTGCTCAGTACTTTTGTGTTAAGAGGGGAAGAGAGAAGAAAAGACTAAGTAAGTGCAATATCCAAATACAACACAAAATCAGAAGGGAAAAAAGGAGAGAAGGAAAAAGGAAGGAGAGATGGGGAAGGAGGAGAAGAGAATGAGATAGGAAATGGAAAGAGAGAGCAAGGGGCAAAGGAATTCAGGGTTGAGAAACAAACCTAGGATTTTATAGAAGTTACTGAGTCTTAAAAGATAGTTTAATACACAGAGATAGGAAGGGAAGGGAAATAATTCTATAACCAAATCCAACAGATCAAAAGCTTATATGGGGCAAAGTAAGATCATGCTTAAACAACCTTAAAGAAAGGTGCAAACTCAGGTCTCCTGTTACTGTCGACCACTTTGAAAAACACAGCTCTGTTAACACACATAATGCTGTTATTTTGTGTCCCAGTCATTAGATCCTCTAACAACCAAAATGATCCATTCTCTAAAATAAAACCCAAGGGTTTTAGACAGAACTTATCTTCTGATTAGCATTCCCCCAAGCTTTCCTTCACAAAATAAGGCCAAGTGCCTTTAAGTTTCTGGAATGTTCTTCATATTCCTTTTGAAAATGTAGAGTAAATATTATGTTGGCTCCTCTCTGCAGCCAATTAATGCATCTTCTTTGCCAATGTCATAAATATAACTTTTTTAAACTTCTGCTTCTCTTATTGCATACATATGCTACTGATAATTACTTGTTTTTGAGTTCTTAGCCACTTGGGCATGGAAAGACATCTGAGGTTTAAAATGTTAGGCCTATTACATTATTACATGTCTGACTTCATAAAAGAATAGGCTGTCACAAACCCCCTACTCTATGTACTAAAATCCTACTCAACAAAGGAATCTATTTACTATACTGGAGCTCTAAAACAATCACACATTCTCGTAAGAAAAGGCAATGCAAGCACCATGGAGCCCTCTCTGCAATCAATTTCCTGAAGCTTCTGTATGGCAGCATTTTAGGGAAGTCTCTGGTTTGATTTTCTCTGCTTAGATGTTTCAGCCTGCAGACAAGGAACCGAGGAAGGTCTTGGGCAGGCGTAGAGTAAATAATAGTGATGCCCTTCCTTCGAAGTCAGTCTAAAGGACAAGAACGAGAGATCCTGATGTCTTGGTAGTCTTCAGTCACGATCCCTTTTGTTAGGCTACATAGGAAAACAGAATAGAGTTTGTTTTGTTTTGTTTTTTAAGTAAATACACAGCTTCTTCTAGAAGAGCACCTGCAAGGATGAGGAGATAGTTCAGTCAGTAAAATGCTTGCCACGCAGGCTTGAGAACTTGACCTTGATTCCCAGCACCCAAGTAAGATGCCAGCTGTGGTGACATTCACTTGTCAAGGACAGGAGGACCCCTGGCACTCACTGGCCAGATGTCAAGCCAAACCAAAAAGTTCCAGGAAAAAGCGAGAGAACCTGTCTCCAAAAAGCAAGAAAAATGACCCCTAAAGGAGTGACATCGGAGGTTGACATCTGAACTACACACACACACACACACACACACACACACAGAGGAAAACACGTCCACCTATAAACATATGAAACTCCAAGCACGTGACCATGCACACGAATTAAATAAAATAATGAAGTGAAACAAAAACAAAAATGAGCACTAGAGATCAGAATTTCAGGGCCCATTACTCTACAAACTTCAAGGAATTTTTGAGAGCATCACCATACTGCATTTTCTGCAGGAGTCAGCTAGTTCACGGAGCCTACATGAGGCCTGCTTAGGCTCTTCTTGTTGTCATAGGCATGCACTTGCTTTATGCAATGTGCTACCATTACAGCTAAATGAAATTGTCCCTAATAAGAATGACAAGAGTAATAAGATTTAATTTTTGACCTATCCCAGGACCCTCGCATGGTCAGGGAACCAATAGGTTCATTCCCTAAACTTAAATTGTGTCAGGGTATTATTAGATTCATTTGGTCTACCAGGCTTTAATTGGGAGACATTTTACTATTAATTTGGTTTTGTCATTGCAACAAAAGTATTTTGCTTAATGCATAGGGAAAGGGCAAAGGAGGAAGCCACAGGAAATAAACTCAAATCTTCCTAATTTAGATTTATTGAGAAGTCTAAATAGGCTTTTCTGAAGTCTGAGTTATAAAATTTTGAAGGCATTATTTACTGCTAATTATATTCATTTTAACTGTAATAAATTATGGCTGAGTAGAGGCTCTCTGGGCAATACGTGCATAGTTGCTTTACACAGAATTTTCCATTAGTTGCTCAAATATGAGGATGCTTTAGGACAGCTGTCACATTAGTGTTCTTAACCCAGTACAAGTCTGTGGTCAAACCAGTTGCCATGCTGGTTTTCTTAGGAAATGTATTTTTACCCTGCTTAGACCAAGCTGACTACCAGCCTGGCTCCTGTCTAAGTCATTGACACTGATTAAGTAACAGTGACATCTCTGTCTTAATAGCAAAATTGGTTTGGCTTGAGAGCATATTTGGGTGAAGTGCCTAACCACACAGTTTGCCTGCCTTACCCTCAAAAATTGCAACATATTTTGAATACAGCACTGACAAGCAGAAACAGATTATAAGCCATAGATATCCATTCAAAAGTTGATTTTATTATTTGTGTGTGTGTGTGTGTGTGTGTGTGTGTACAGAGATGTGTAGCTGTGCAGAGGTGCCATTGGAGGTCAGAAGAGGGGGACTGGAGTTACAGTCAGTAGTGAGTCACCTGACATGGGTGATTGGAAATGAACTGGAGTCCTCTGGAAAAGCAGCAAGTGTTCCTCTCCAGTGAGCTGCCTCTCCAGCCACTCTGGGTATCATCTTGCATGTTCCAAAATGCGTGCTGCACAAAATAAAGGGAAACTGGTAAAACCATTGTTAGGGATTTGTTTCCCCCTGACCCAACAGATCCACAACATTATTACTATGCTCTAAAAGCAACACTGTTCTTGAAGCCTGGATATCTTTTTTGTGCTATTTGTGTCTCTTACTCACAGCTTCATCTCTTGAATGGGACCACACGGCTAAATGTAACTTGTCCTTAAAATTATATACATGTCCAGTTTTGAACCTGATGTCCTGTAATTATTCAAAGAAACAAAACAAAGGGCAAAAGAAGATGTGTTTGGGCCAGATTTATTAACACGGGGCTTCCTAGCCTGGCCCCTCACTCCCCTAGCACTCATTGCTAACAACCCCCATTCATCTCCACCCCACTTTCTCCTGAACCTGACCTTCCCTCTGGGCTGGTTAATGTTCCTTGAGTTGTCAGAGAGGCGAATGATTGCCTGCTTGCTTCCATCTCTAGCTTTGTTTGTCTTACCAGAACTCTTTTCCTGACTGTTTCTCGCTTGTGAGTTCTTCCTCTTCCTCCAAGGATTGCTCTAGAAACTCAACCACGACTGCCAAAGCTATGGGTGCCACTGAATCTAGCACGTGGCCCCGAGACATTTGAGGGTTGACATTTACAGCCTTTCAAACTGCTTTCTCTGTAGACTCTCCAGTTGTACAATGATGAGAACCGTACCTTGGTTTTTTGTTTTTCTGCTTTTTTTTTTTTAAGCCTCGCCTTCCATTTCTTAGCACATTGCTTGGCTCATTGAAAGTGCTTGCTAAATTTTGTTTGATGAATAATGAATGAACTGATGGCATAAGAATACACAAACTCTGTAACTCAACCTAATCATCTTCTCTCCTGCCCTGAACCTCTGATGTGGGGTTGCAATCTGATAGTGTGGGGATCCCAATCCTTCCTAATACGCACTGGTCGGCTAAGCCGTCTGTTTGCTGCTGTGAAATAACCCTGCTTGAGACTACAGCCTCCTACCCTACACTGCTAAAAAGTGACTCCTTTGGAAAAAAAGGAGCAAATTATAACTCTACTTGCTCATCTCATTTTGCTTCTTGGGATAGTGTAAATGTAATTGGATGGAAAATCATGCATCAAATTTGCTTTCCCTTTTTGTAGTTGGAACTTCTACTATCTAGTCTCCGGCCTGTCTCTTTATCTCTAGTGCATCTATCCTATCACTAAGTTTGCCCATGCTCATTTGGAAACATCTTCTTTGCCTCTGTGTCTACTCTCTGCTTCCTTCCTTCTCCACAAACATCTATCAGTTCCCAATCTTCATTCAGTGTTGACCGATCTCCTCAAAGAATTATCTCTAATTTCTCCCAATTAAAAGCCACTTCTTTCCTTTCCGAACTCCCTGCGATGGGTTCTGCTATTGCGAGCTTAAATCTACTCTTGTGTTGATTGCATATTAGACAATAGCCTCTCCTTTTTATTTCCCATGCTGCATTGTGACTCTGGGTATGTGGCACTGTCATGAAGCTCCATACAGCCTGTCACACTGCTGTGCACACAGTAGTCATCCAAACAGAATTTGCTAGAGAAAAAGTCCATAGGAGGTTTTCCAATGCCCAGAGAAATATAACTGTATTACAAAAGGCTTCTGGGAGATTTTTTCCAAGAAAAAATAGAAACTAATTCTTAATCTAAGCCTTACATCAATACCATTTTTAAAATATCTGAAATAAGAAAGTCCAACCTCAATCAATAGTATCTTCCAAAAGATGGATTTTTTCTTCCACCCTTAACTGCCTAAATTTATTATTTATTATGAATAACATGGTTATTGAACTCGGTGTCTAGAAGCTGCATGGTCTTTGATCCAATACAAAGTCCCTTTGATATTGTGACAGTTGTTCTTGGTTGTCAATTTTACCGTATCTGGAATTAACTCAAACCCAAGCTACTAAGGATAACTCCGAGGGCTTTTTCCAATCATTTGGATTATTTGAGGCAAGAGGTCTGGACCACGTTTCTGTTAGCAACCTTTCTAATGGACACGGCAGAGGAAGTGCTTGCTTTTTGCCTGCTTGCCCTCACTTTCGATAGCAAGTTTATTCATTCATTGATATTTAAGCCTTCTTCTTAGATATTCTGGTGTATACTTGAAGACTACCTGAAGCATACAGCATCATAAACCAAATGACCATTGGATTCTTGGACTGTCAGGAGACAGCCATTTTGAGAATAGTTGGACTGTAGCCTAAAATAATCCCACACATAGATAAATTGACTAATACAGGTACAGTTTTATTATCTGTCAAATTATAGAACTGGACCATTTTTTTAACAGTCTTAAAGATGGAAAAATCCAAAAAATATAATTTATTGTTGATTATATAACTTTTAGCCTATGTTAAAACAGGAAAGATAGATATATTGCTTTACATCAGTATAAATTCATTTGATTCCTGTACTAGTTGATTTTGTGTCAATTTGACACAAGCTGGAGTTATCACAGAGAAAGGAGCCTCCCTTGAGGAAATGCCTCCATGAGATCATCTGTAAGGCATTTTCTCAATTAGTGATCAAGAGGGAGGGCCCATTGTGGGTGGTGCCATCCCTGGCCTGGTAGTTTTGGGTTCTATAAGAAAGCAAGCTGAGCAAGCCAGGGGAAGTAAGTAACATCCCTCCATGGCCTCTGCATCAGCTCCTGCTTCCTGACTTGCTTGAGTTCCAGTCCTGACTTCCTCTGGTGATGAACAGCAATGTGGAAATATAAGCTGAATAAACCCTTTCCTCCCCAACTTGCTTCTTGGTCATGATGTTTGTCCAGGAATAGAAACCTTGACTAAGACAATGCCAATAGGCTGGTGAGAAGACTTAACAGATAAAAGTTCTTTTCTGAAGAAACCTGATACTCTGACTTTGATTTCCAGAACCCATGACAGAAGGAGAGTACTGACTCTCAAAAGTTGTCTGCTTTGGAACACATGCAAACACCAATAGTAATAATAAAATAAATCAGTTTTAATAAATAGCTTCATTTAATTCGAATGCATAGAGAGTGCTTATCAATCCACATCTAAATTTGCAGCATTTCAGCATTCACAGGCACACAGCGCTATCTTAGTCTTGAATGGAGGACGCTTATTTCTGTGTAACAGAAGTCTGGGCTGAGTTTTCATGGTAACATTCATGGATGCATTGCTAACTATGAAGATAGAAGTTTTCTAGGTTGGCTGAAAGTGGATTATCAGATACTGCTCCTCTGAGAGACGGCTTCCCACGGGATTAGGAGAATTCTGAATGTGAGTCTTTGGAATTTTTATGAAAAATCAGAGTGTAGAAAGAATGGTGATAAATAAAAGACATTGCCAAAATATTGGATTCAAACTTTGCATTTTAATTTATTGACATATCTTTTAAGTGTGATTGTAGTTGGTTTATCATTGAATGGTATTTATCATTCACTTCCCACTTTCCACAAACTGTGCAAAGCAAAGCCCCACCTTTCTTGGAACTCTGTGAGAATCCAGTGAAAGAAAGAGCCGATGAAATATACATCGTGTAAATAAAATCATGGCTAATGAAAACATTTTTCCTTGAGGCCTGAACTGGGTACTAAGTTGTAAAACTGTGACACAGCAGTAAATGGTATTCTCTAATCTATCAGCCTTGTAAAGACTTTGAGTTTGGGGCTTAAGAATTACTTCTGCCCTTTCCTGTATATCAGGGGACTGATTATAAGTGGAGTGTGTCTCTGCACTGCTCCAGTCACAGAAACACAGAACAACTACATGGATGTCCAGACAGAAGACAAGCCCTTCTAATTTTGCCTATGTAACTTACTTTTTTCTTCTTCCTCAGAAGGGAAATAAAAGTCTTGTTGTTGTTGTTGTTGTTGTTGTTGTTGTTGTTGCTGCTGTTGTTGCTGTTGCTGCTGCTGCTGCTGCTGCTGCTGCTGCTGCTGTTGTTGTTGTGTTTTCCTGTTTCCTTAATGCAATCCCTGGTAGCCCAAGGCTGCTGGTGTGCAGGCCTAGTTGAGGCCTTGGGGAATTAATGTTGTTATCAGTCACGATGTTAATGGGCTGTCATTGTTGGCTGAAGAGGACTCTTTCTAGATGCTTTGTTTATTCGGCTAACAAAAAAGGCAGCTTGGAATTAGAAAGGGAACCATGCCAACCAATTAATCCATAACTCGGTTGGATGCTTTGGGGACTTTCTAACATTTCTTTTATTGAATTTTTGTTTAAGTGCAGTATCCTTTTTTTTCCTCTGAAATTTCATTCTAGAGAGTTTTTTATTACATGCCATTTCTGCAGGAAGCACATTGAGCCACTGAGACTGTCTGAGTAAATACCACGTGTTTTAAAATATTTATCAATAATGAGGCTACTA